>NW_026940032.1:0-9786 GCF_032062105.1 Saccostrea cuccullata
AGCAGATGAATTACCTATAGTTATGATGAGCAAGGGCCCTAATCTTCCAGAATTGTGAATTTCAAGGCCCTAGGGTCAAGGGTACCATAGGGGAGCTGTACTTATATACTGAAAATGGATGAATTGTTTGAAACCTGCTCCTTGGAAATAATCAAATATTTTTTAAAAGCAAGGATGCCTTTTCAAAAATTGTGCAATGTGTGGATCTAGGCCTAAGGGTCAGGGGTTCATGTGTGGTAGGGACACTACTGATTGTTGCTGAATATTACCGATTCGTTGAAATGCATTTTTTGTTCCCTTACCCTGCCTATGGGTATTAAGTAACCAAACGAAGCAACTGCTAAATGTGTAAATATGATGATCAGTGGTGCCTCTTTCAAAATTGTGAATGCCATAGCATCTGGCGTAAAACATGAATCAAATTCAATCACTGGAAAGTTGTAGCATAATGCTCAGGTGACCGATAAGGCCCATGGGCCTCTTGTTGATGAAGAAAGGCGCATCTACATGTAGCAGAATGGTTAATTTCATGTCCCCTGGGTCAGGGGTGGGGGGTACATAGTCTGAAAATAAATTAATGCTTTGAATTCTGCTCTTTGGTATTAATGAATCTTTTATTATGAAATAAAATTTATGATGAAATTTCCAAAACTTGAAATATGTGGCCCAAGGGTCAGTGGTTCCTGTGGGGTGGGGTGCACAACTGGTTATTAAGTGGAAATGCATTTTCTCTTTGTTACTCTGATCTAAATCTGGGTATTAAGTTACTATAGTAAGCATGCTAAGTGTATAAATATGATAAGCATTGGTGCCTCTTTCAAAATTGTGAATTTCATGGCCTTTGGCTTAAACCACGAACCAAATTCAATTGTTGGAAAGTTGTTACATGATACTCAGGTGACCTGTAAGGCCTGTTGGCCTCTTGTTTGCTTTAAGGGGGACACAAATTCTCTGAATTAGTTTGTTTTAATTTAAGATTCACCAAGTGTGGTCAATTATTGAACTATGCACACACCAATACTGTAAGTCAGTGATCAGTGGTGTGTGCAGAGTTTAACAATTGAACATACCCGGTGAATCTTAAATAAAAACAAGCTATAATTCAGTCTAAGAGAATTTGTGTCTCCTCTTATGCAAATAAGAGGCCCATGGGCCACATCTCTCACCTGAGTAGCTTTGACCATGCTGTTCTTTACCAGATTTCTCCCTTATAATACTTTTGTGACCCCATCCTACCCCTAGGTCATAATTTGGACAATATAAAATATTCTGTACCCTAAGATGCTTTCGTTTAGTTTTCAGCTTTTCTGGCTCAGTAGTTCCTGAAAAAAAAACTTTTCCTAGCTATTTCTATGTAAAACTTTGATTCCCTATAGTGGCCCCGTCCTACCACCGGGGGTCATGATTTGTACAATGACAAATGATAAATATAAAACTATCTGGAGTATCCACATAGTTTTCAGCTTTTCTGGCCATGTGGTTCTTGAGAAGATTTCCAAAGATTTTTCCTTCATATTTCTATGTAAAACTTTGATTCCCTATTGCGGCCCCGCCCAACCCCTGGGGGTCCTGATTTGTATAATTTAGAATCTACACTACCCCAGAATGCTTCCACATAAGTTTCAGCTTTTCTGGCCCAGTGGTTCTTGAGAAGATTTTTTAATGACCCCACCCTATTTTTGTCTTATCTTGATTATCTACCCTTGTGAGGGGACATAGCCCTTCATTTTTACAATGTAAACTTCCTTTTACCCAAGGATGCTTTGTTGTACCAAGTTTGGTTAAAATTGGCACAGTGGTTCTTGAGAAGTCAAAAATGTGACAAGTTTACAGACGGACGGACGACGGACAAAATGGGATCAGAAAAGGTCACTTGAGCCTTCGGCTCAGGTGAGCTAAAAAGGAGGATGCTCAGAATAGGGGTCTTCCCTTTCTACTCTGCATTTTCTGGAATATACTGCAGTTTTAATATTTTTCATTTATACACAACAAAATTGCCATACGGCTGCAAATCGTGTGCTTTTTCATTCAAATTTACCCAATATATCATTCAGGAATAAGGTAAAAAGTTGAAGTAAGCATTTGAGAAAATTAAATATTCCTTCCTCAAACAAAATTAACGTAATTAGAATCTGCCGGAAAATTAAGGGTCGTACAACTTAGATCTGTTTACTTATACCACGTGAATTCTGAAATGGCACGTGCATACAATGTAGGGTTTACAATTATAATGGGATATTCAGTAAAAACAATTCTGAGTATCAAAATATCTTAATTCTCCGGTAAATTAATAATAGTTAACAGATTAGTCTGCATTCAGACGAATTTAACATGATTAAGTACAAATGTTGACGTTTCGTGTATTGGGGTGCAGGAAAGGAAAATCCACAAAATCATACGTCATCGCGGCAAAATGTCAAATAAAATATCTTTCTACAGTTCCGATACAATTTGCACTTCAAATGACAATAATTTTTATATGTCATAAGTGCATTTTTACGTTGAGTTTACACTGATTTTTTTTTCTTTGAAAGCCATGAAGATACGAGAAATGATAGCATGTATCAACAAACCTGTTGGGTAGAACCTTCGCGAGCCCCACGTGAATGTCGCCGAGATCCCATTTCTTTTTCATCCAATGATTATATTAATCTCCCAACTAAATTTTTGTCAGGAAAGTTGCTTTTTAATTTCAAGTCCTATTTTTTGGTTTTGTTTTTCGTTTTGGTCGACTTTTTCAATGAAGTAGGCATACCGGGCTTCCATCTCTTACCATGCTGTTTTGTTTTTGAAAACTATACGCATGCGTGCATAGCATATGGAATGTGGAACCTCGAACACGTTGCGATGTATATATTTATGGGCCATAAATAATTATTAATTTTAATGAAATAATCAGAATTATTTACTTATGAAATTTTTAAGTTTCTGAAAGTGTATACATTTACGAGTATGAAAAAAATTCCAAATTCTATAGGAAATTTTTAACAAGTATGTTTTTGAAGAGATGCGCCGTATTGTCACTTTAATTTTGCAAATTTCAATATAATCAAAACGTACGACTCTCAAATAAATACTTTACACAACCATTTCCAGTGATAAATTAAGAATCAGCTTCCTGGCGTTGAAGAAAATTACATTTTTAATGGGAACAATTTTCTTTCTTGACAATGCGCTTTTTAAAACACTTCCTTTCAAAACAAATTGGATGCTAAATACAAGTACTCTTACGACCATTAAAAAGAAGCGTGTTCCAAGATGACAGAACTAGTATCTTTGTAGTCTTTGACGACTCTGTTTTCAAATCTGTTGGAATTCCCATGGGTACAAATCGTGGCCCATTATTAGCAGGTTTGTTCTAGTTGCGGCATTCTGTTCTACATTTAGCTATGTTTCCACGTAATTAAGCAACCTTTTATTAATCAAATTGTATTTCTAATTTGAATTTCCAATCAATACCTATTATCAGTTTTTTATTTGAATCCTTGAATTATCTCCTTTAGATTATAAATCAAAATACTATACAGAAATAGGATTTTACAAAAATGAATAGATATCAATCAATATTTTTATTATTTACCTTTTTTAACATACTTACATTTGTATAATAATGGTCGAAATCATGTCTTGTCACCTGGTTATCCCCTGCAAAAACATAAATAACCATACATAATTAAAACGAAATATATAAAATATTTTTGTGGGTTTACAAAAGTATAATTTCACATTTGTAATACTGGAAATTTTTCGACGAATTCGGTTTTTTCAAGTAGACCGTCTTTGTTTGTATCAAAGTAGTTAAAAATTTTTTTTAATAGGGTTATCCAAAGATGACTCTAATTCCTGAAAGTCAATTCAGCCTAACATACATCAAAGTTGCTTTGAAAAATAATTTACTCTAAAAATAACGAATAAATCCATTATTCATTTTTAAATTTCTGATTAAATATATAAAATACACTTCAACAACAATTTGTCAAACACTCTCCAGCCTCGATAAAAATTGAAGAATTCTGCAAAATAAATCACTTGATCACGGATCCTCCTTTCTGTGTTTAAAAATTGCTACGGCGCTAGCTCAACTATCTTTTTAAAAAGATAAACTTGTGAGTACGTTAGTTTTTGATCATGACATAAAATCAAGCATGAAAAAAAAGATAATAAATAAAATCGAAATTTTAATCAAATATCAAAGATTTGCATAATCGGGCAACTTACTGTAACTTACAGCTATAATGCTCCATATTAATGTAATTTTTACAGAAAAGGGGCGTTGTCAGCAAAAATATAATAACTTCAAAGAACCTTGACCTCGGTTAGAAATTATTAAATTCTGAGAGGGACATGTCCATCTTTCTTTAAATGCTTTGAAATTGTCTTGTTAAGGTTCTCACAAATGAGGAACCCTCGATACTTCATGCATAAGTTTTAATTTAATCTCTGACAACATAATATAATTTTAAAATAAAAACTGATATTCGTATGTCATGACTTAGCTCTACGGAGCCATGACGGGAAAGCATTATGAAAGATTAAGACAAAAAAATAAATATTTAGCAATCAACATATAATACATTGTAGAGAGCTTAATCCTCTGCAACCATTGATTGTTATAGTTTCTAAGTATTTCACTACCAAATTTTCTACTAATGGGTATCTTATGGTAATAAATTATTTTTGGATGATTTCGATATTTCTGTTATTTCCTTCATAGAAGATTGCGGAAGTGATAAGAACTAAGCTATTTATTCTGTCAATAATGGCTTGTTTATTATGACAGAAATAACACAGAAAATGTTACTAATTTATACTTTGATTTGACTAATAAACAAAAACGGCAAGCATTAAGATTTTGCTGCACCTGGAAATGATGAATGGTCTTAAACTCTTTAAGCCTAATAGGATCAAGGAGAAAATTACATTCCCATTCATTCATAAAAACCTAATCACTACTGCATTATTGTATCAAATTTTCCGTTTCTTTTATTAATTAATTGAAAAGGGTGAAGATCACGAACAGTAATCGATCTAAAATACTCACAATGTAAACAGTCAAAAACAAAGCAGATCACACGAACAAATTACAAGACAAATAACACTGACCCCCGAAAACTCGAGAGGCGGGGATCGGGTGTCATGGATGAACAAGAATCTGCTGTCGACAGGCACATGATAAGGAAAAAACACTTCATAGTCAAATTTATTATAAAATAAAGGACTAACTTTGATATGAAATTCTGCCAGTGGTAATCTTACTTCTATCCATAGCTCCCTTTCAAAGAAAGAAAGTCTTCAAAATCATATGTAGTTTTGAATATCTTTAATATTCCAAACAGCAAGAATTCGAATTACCATATCTAGATTGGATTCCCAAACTTCACACATAAATCCGTACAAGCAAAGATACATAGCGGGTTCCAGTAAATGTACCTCCAAGCTTCTTTCTTTACTCCTCACTAAAATATTAACAGTAGTGTAAAGGAATACATAACCATCAGGATTACTGTGACCAATATATTCGAGAAATGGTGTAACGAAATATGGAGATGACGAACAGTATTCAAGTTCAAGTCCATAAAACAATATCAAATAGGAGCAGAGGAAACACGGACCTCAAAAACATGAGACTAGGTCGGATCAGGTTCCATGGAGGAATGAGCATCCCTAGCCGACCGGTCACACCCGCCGTGTGCTCCTTATCATGATCAGAAAATAAAATCCATGGACAACTAAATGTGTAAATAATGGCTTAACGACCAGTACGAAAAACGTCAGTCAGCACTTGACTTAATGGTGAGTTTTATTTGCTGATAAGGTCATTTTATCGACCATAGACTTTACGAAATGATGACATTTAACAAGGATTTCTGATCAAACTTGTTTATGTGGAGTTAATCAGATGTAAATACTTTAAAATTCCAGGGAACTTTTGGAAAATTTGAAAGCAGAATTTTACCAAAATCAACAGTATGAAAACAACGATTTTTCATAAACAACTATTCCCCACGATAAATTAAAGTCCAGGCTTTCTGAAATCATTTACAACTGCTTTTTCAATAAAAATGGAGCTCGTAAATTAACCGACCTTGTCGTTTGCCATTTGCAAATTATTTTTTTTTGTTGAAAAACATCCCTACAGTACACACAAGTACTGTGAAATTGTTATTAAAAGATTCTTGAGTATTTGATTGACAATGTCTATGTGTTTTGGAGACCAGGTCTTCCAACAATCTATTGGAATTCCCATGGGTACTAATTGCGCCCTGTTATTAGCAGACCCTTTTTTATATTCATATGAAGCAGAAAATCTACAAGAAAAGAAGAAAAAAACTGCTGTGGCCTTCAACACGACAATTAGATATATCGACGACGTATTGTCAGTCAACAATGTTTATTTCCATTCTTATGTCGATACGATATATCCCAGTGAGATTAAAATTAAAAATACCACAGAGTCTGACACATCTGTTTCATGTTTAGATACTTTACATGAACAGGACCTTAATGGTAATAAACAACAAAGTTTTATGATAAACGTAATGACTTTTACTTTTCAACGTCAACTTCCCTTACTTATGCAGAAATATACCTTCATCACCTGCATAGGGGGTTTATATCTCTCAGCTCTCTCCTCTGGTTTGATACGCGAGAGCATGCTCTACGTATGAGCAATTTCTAGAACGAGGTAAATTACTGACAAACAAGTTGCCGAAATGAGAATTTAAGCAGTCTCGTTGAAAGTTATCATTTCATAAGTTCCATACCTTCATCATTTGCATACGGGGTTTATATCTCTCAGTGGATTCGATATGCGAGCGCATGAACAATTTCTAAAACGATGTAAATTATTGACAGACAAGTTTTCGAAACGAGAAAATCAGCAGTCTCGTGTTTTGTCATTAAAGTTCCATGGTCTATATACATGTAGTGACTTTGTCAGGAAGTACAATTTATCATAAAGTCAATTGCTGACTGACGTTTTTCATTCTAATCGTTAGAACATTATTTAATTACACTATATAGATGGTGCCTGTTTTGGAGGGTAACAGTTGAAATTGACACCCCAAGGAAAACCATTGTCAACCGACGCGTCAGCGGAGGTTGACAATGGTTTTCCGAGGGGTGTCAATTTTAACTGTTACCCTCCAAAACAGGCACCATTTATTTTATTATACTGAATGTCTTCTTGATTTACTATGTCAGCAATACAAATCGTCGATCGCCTTTTCGTTCACGTTTAGAAAGCTTTCAAACTCCCCGCTTCTTCGAAAAAGATTTACTGACCTCTTTATTGTTTATTTGATTCTCTACGAGTCCTTTATCATCTAAAGTTTTGTTATTTCTGCACTCGCAAGCATGTTTCGTCTGTCGTTTGTTGTTTTCAAGTAAGCTACATCGGACGCAAGCTTTTATTGACGTCAAGTTTATTCCGGTTCTTTCAAACGCGCAACTGACGTTTTGAGAATTCTACGGTGAACCGTACGCGCATAATTTCCACGCATGTGGCATTACCGTTGTGTTACCCGTTGTCACATGTGTTGCTAAGGCTGAGGGTAATAGAACAGATTGTTAACTGCGTCTAAACCAATCAGATTTTAGTATTTAACATGAAAGTATAATAAAATGAATTGTTGACGGATATTCCTGTTATTTCCCTATCAATCCAGAGAGGAGACGGCGAGTGTGACTGGTCGGCAGAGGATGCTGACTCCTCCACTGACCTGATCCCACCTGTGATGTTTTGGAGGTCTGTCTTTGCTCTGCACCTAATTTGTTTTCTTTAATTGACTTTTGAGTTTGAATTTATAGTGTTCGTTTCCTTCATATATTTCATACATCAGCCGAAATGCTTCATGGCCGTAGTTTAAAATTTTTTTTAGAAACTTTAACTCAAACTAAAATTCTTCCTGAACTTAATTTTGGGGTTTGAAGCTGAGTTTCATGTGGCATATAAAGAGCATATATTCTTCCTAAGTTATACTTCTTTGAATTAAATGTATCATAAAAAACAGTTATAGCAAATCAGGGTAATTGGTGTTCATGGTGTATAAGCTAGTTACTGAAAGGCCCATGTAATCTATGCTTTATTGAACCAATAAAAACAGGCACTGCATGCTATTGGATACTGGGATAGAACTTTTCAAAGTGTTTGATGGACTTTAAATGAGTTGGTTGTTTTTACCAATTTTCATTTAATCAGAGATTAAATGACACCAGTTATGATAAGGTGTGTGTTGAAAACAAATTCAGACATAGTTCAAACGAATTAGGAAAACAGAGAGTGGCAATACCAGTAGATTTCAACGAGCCTGATAATTGTCCTTATTAAGCGTTGTAGCCATAAAATGTTCAGCGTCCATTAGGGATTGGAGATGAGTAATTCGGTATTACTAGCCCACAAGTCTACTAACCAACAATATCCAATTATTTTGATGGAGAAGTCATAAAATACAGTATCAGTATAGAATAGAATTAGTTGATTTGTACTTATTGTTAAATACTAGTAGACCTTTGTATCTAACTGATTTCATAACACAAACTGTGTTCTAACTCTATATAACGTAGAATATGGATAAGGAACACATGGAGATAACGAACAGTATTCAAAATCAAAAGTCCATAAAACAATACAAAATAGGAGCAGAGCAAACACGGACCTCCAAAACATTGAAGGTGGAATTAGATGCCATGGAGGAGTGAGCATCCCCTGCCGACCTGTCACACCCGCCGTGTGCTCCTTGTCATGATCAAGAAATGACTGGATTGATTGATTGATTATTATTCTTTAACGCCATGTCGGCAATATATCATCATATTTGGTGAAAATGACTGAAAAGTCCTCAGTCAATTCAATGTGTAATTAATGGCTTAAAAATAATTATGAATAAAGTCCGACTTACTGATAGATTGTTTTTGCTAACAGGTAACTTTAGGACCATAAAACTTGCGAAAGGTTGACATTAAACGAGACAATTGATATTCCTCTTTCATCAACTTGTTTGTCAATAACTTAGATCATTTCAGAAGTTGTTCGTTCGAAGAGTACGCATTATGACTTCCGTGGATGTCGTTGAGACACCTTCGAAGACTTATCCACCACTGTCATCTATAATTCTATGATTTCTGTCCCTTTCTGGGATTCTGGAAGGCTCAATCCCTTCCACTCAAGAATGTTATAATCTTCCCACCTCTTCATCTCACCCGTCTTCGTCCTCCTTCAACTGTCCCTTGCTGAATTGTCTTTACAAGCCCACTCGAGCGTGAAACGTGTCCATACCACCTGTTCCGCTTCTTGACGACAGTGAGGAGGTCATCGGAGTCCTATAGCTTCTGTGACTGTCCTGAGGACCTCTTCATTGGTCACATGGTCTGTGTAATGGATGCTTAATATTTTCCTAAAGCATCTAATCTCGGTGCGTACAATCCTCTTTTCTAGCTCTGCAGTAAGATTCTAGGTTTCACAGGCATATAGCAAGGGAGCGCAGAAGCTGGATATTCGAGCGCAGAGTGATATTTCTGGGACGGACGGACGACGGACACCTTACTTTCGCATAAGCTCTTCTCTGACCAGTAGACCTAAAAAACTGGGTGTTGCTAAAACGCGGAACGGAAAACGGAACGGAACGGAAAACGGAATGTATTATTTTGGATTAAATCACTTAAAATACACAGATTTTATCATATATGATCTATTTTGTACATATTCAATCCACCACTATTAAAAACAAGTTGATTTTTTCATGCTCAGTCTCTTATGTACAAAATCGCTAACATGCAGTCACCTAG
>NW_026940033.1:0-9971 GCF_032062105.1 Saccostrea cuccullata
ACCAGTGAAGTGGGGGGATTTCCCTGGAGGATTACCGGCCGGGAAGGAAGTCTCATGAACCACCGTGTCCACTCAGACCTCTTGGAGAGACTCCCCAAAATCTTTACTCCCTACCCTGCCAGACTGCAAAGAAGAGCTGCAGGCCTGTCTGGTTTGGATGTGCAATAGCATTGATCAGATGGGACGTGCCAGGGAAATAGCCAAACGAAGACTAGTGGAACTTGAAGGAGGGGAACGACAGAGGGAAATAAGAATGCAGCATTGGAAAAGGCATTAACACCTAATTAAATAATGAGTACATTTTCCTAGTTTAAAAGTACATCATTAGTCATACACATGTATTACATTTTTTTACATGGATAATCTTTTCCGGGTTATGACTAAGTTCCGGGTTATGACTGAATTCATCGTGTTATCCGAAAGTAAACAGTGACGGATCCGGGGACGGCGCACCGAAATAACATTTCTTATATGTAAAAATAATGTGTAAGCTTCCGAGGGATTCACCCCGAACCCTCATCAGGACCGTGGCCTTAAAAGACCTACGGGGAGGGGGGGACTTCTTTACACCCCCGCCTCCCCCCTTTTACTGTACCCTCTTGTTGCGAAATTCCTGGATCCGCCACTGGTTAATGTATTTCATGTAAGGTCATCTTTAAAATTGTTTTGGCTGTGCTTTCCCGACCAACTCCATTTCCCTACGTTCAAGAAAAAGGAAAATATATTATTTTTCTTTTTTCCTTTTATCTTGTCAACAAATTTTTTTTTAAAAAAAAATTGATGGGAAAACACAAGCAAACATTATGTTAAGGATTTTAACCTGATTACCTTGAGGACCGTTTTATATAAAAAAAAAGAATTCATCGACCAAATTTAATTCTGCTAATATTTTTTTTTTCTGCTCGTAGTCGAAATTTTTTTTTTCTTTAGAAAATAAAGGCCCAATTTTTCCTTTGTTTTATACATCCTTAAGTTTTCTATCTTTTTCATTACAATATCATTTATCTTTTCCAGACCATCCAAGAAGAGGGATTCACCAACGCCTGCAGAGACTCGAAAAAAGTTTGGAGGCGCTAGAAAGGAGGTGGAGGGGGGAAATCCCCCGGAAGTTAAATGTTTGTCATTTTTGTATAAATTAAAATGTTTAAGTTTCAACCTGTCGTTTTTTTCAATTCTGTAAACGGTTTAAACAGACTGTAGAAATTGAACTAAAATTTACAAAAGAACCACTAAAAATAATACAAAAATTACAAATAATTCAAATTTTTAAATTTTTCGTTTATTAAATACATAAAGAATTTCAAAAAAAAATCAACAAGTTTATGAACAAATATCGTGACAAATACAAATCAATATAACAGTCTGATGGGGGGGCCCTTGTCTTTAGCGTCTGAGGGCCTGGTTGAGGCGCTGGCATGACTGGGGAGGGGGGGGCTCGCACAGTACTTCACGGCCTCTTCTTTTACACAAACCGTTAGAATGATCACAAAAAAAAGTTAACACACTTGAAATCCCGCATGACAACTGCATCGAATTCTGAAGGGATCAGATTCAGGTCCACCCGTCTCCTCGGGCACCTTTTTTAACAATAGAACGATCATCCCTATGAATATAAGTATCACTACCCCCCCTTTCAAGGATAACATATATCCAAGGTGTGTCTAAAAAAATAGGGTGGCTTTAGAAACAATTTCTATGTAATAGTAATTTAAATAATCCTTTATACATTTATTCAAATTTATTTATTTTTAATTCAAAACTTACTGAAGGTTAAAGCCGTCAATTCAACGGTTCTGAGCGTGGTATTGTTACGTCTTTGGGTTCACTGCTGTGCTGGACGTTCTGAAAAAAAAGAGATAGAAACCTTAATTTCAATTTTAATTTACTTTTTTTAATTTTGTTAAAAAAACATCATTAATCAATTCTTAACGATATATTTCCCTTACAAGTTTTTTTTTGAGAATTAAAATTATTGTTTTTTTTAATGACATAGATAACAAAATTAAATATATATATATATAAAAAATTAATTCCTGAAAGTGGGAAGCCTATGGGCCCGTGTCCAGGGGTTTGCTATATGTCGTTGCAACTGGCTTTTTGGTCGTGGATGATCAGCCTGGTCAGTGCTGGATAGTCCTCAATGTGTATCTCTCCATGGCCCTCTCCAGGATGAGAACGTTAGCCATGACGTAGTTCCCCCCTTCAACTCCCCTCGTCATCCCGATAACTTGTATCACCAGAATAGCTATAAACTAACATCGTGCCTTTAAGTTTAAATTTGGAATTAAAGGCGATTTTTTTTACAGGTAAGCGAAGTGTAAAAGTATCTTGCTTTTTATAAATGATTAATGTCATAAACTTGCATAAGCTTAAAATAAGCAAGAAGTGATTTCTAGGGTATTATCATAGTACCATTGTTTTATTACATACCGGTAACATCTTTTAACATCAATGATCATTTTGAATATCTCCTATACATCACATATATTATCCATCAACTTTTCGGTAAAAATTTTAATGTTTTCAAATAAATTACCTGGAAAAATAAATTTAATTATGTTTAAAAAACTATGCTTACCAAAATGAAGAGATTGTCCTTAAGGGCAGTTAAAAAACATGTTTTCCACTCCTTTGCGTACATTTTCTTGATTAGATGTAATTTGTAATTTTTTGCAGGATGTATAGACCATGAGATAAATTTAAAAAATTTATGCTGGGTGGGCCCGGCTGTGACATACGCTCGGGTTTTGAGAAAAACATCTCTATACACAGAGGCTGAGGCAGGAAAACCCTTTTACTTTTGATCACATACTTGCTGACACGCATATCCTCTCAGGAACTGGTTATAACCCCCTTTTAAAAACTTGGGAAATCTTACCCCACAGCAAGTCCGTTTCAACAAGAGACTGTCAAGTGCAAGACAAGTTGTTGAACGTGCTTTTGGCCTTTTAAAAAGGGCGTTTTCGTGGCTGCAGGACATTCCATTACACACCTCCACAAAATTTGCCAAATGATTTTGGCTGCCTGCATATTACACAACATGTGCATCATTAATGATGATGAAGTTGAAGACTACATCATGGGAGAACACTTACAGGATCCAAATGACTGCCAGTGTGATAATATTTACCAAAACGGACACAATGGCATTGGAAGGAGAATGCAGCTTGTCAATAGTTTTTACTGATAACACAATTTGCTGCATTATTGTCATTATTGTATTGAATTGTTTCTGGGCCAATATGCAAGTGATTATTTAATGTAAGGTATATTGCATACATTTTGTGCAAGAGTGGTGTACAGTGTACAATAAACAAATTGAATTTTTAAGAGTTTTTTTTTCAAATGCAATAAAATTTTCAACTATCCAAAAAAAAATAATACATACCATTATTGCCCCCCAAAAGCAAGGGGGCATTGAAACTATTTATCTGTCACAAAAACTTTAACCTTAGTCACAGCCTTTTGAACGAGAATGAATTTTATACGTACATTTGACAGAAGCGCGGGATTGTTTAGTTTGTTTGACTTTTTAAAGGCTTAAAATTTTCCAAAACGCCCATGTACCAGGGGTGAGGAATTAGCATATCCAAACAACCGGGGTACCTTTTTTTGGGGTCGGGCTAGTTGTTTTCTCAAGGAGGTAGCCCTTTGGGCAGTAAAAACATAACTACACAAGTAATGCAACAATACTTGTGACAAGACCTTTATGCTATGATTTTTTACCCGTGAACTTGACCATGAATGTGTCCTACTTTTCAAAAATGCTCTGTTTCATTGTAACTTATGATTGAGAAAAGATGAGGATATCTTGTTTGACAAGTGAACTTCCTGAAACAAGATGTTTTTGAGCATGTTAATTTTTTTACCCCTTTTCCTTGACCCTCATGTTTGGTTCCTGTGAAATTACATATGATAGGGCGTTCATATTTGACTTAATATGCCATAATGGCATATCACCCACTAAGTCAATAAGACACTGAAAGCGGTGGACCACTACTTTTTGCTTGTTTGTATTTACCTCAGTATTTAAAGGGAAAATTTATTTTTGTGGATGTCCCAAAAAAAGAATGAATAGCTTAAATTGAACATCTTTTTAATAATCCTATCAGGATAAAAAAAATAAAAAAAATCACAAAACTTCAAAATATTTCTTTTTGGCACAGTAGAAACTAATTTATATCACATGAAAAGGAAAAAAAATCATGGCAGCTTAACAATAAAAAAGCTGGACATGATTCAGTGTTTGCACATCAACTTGCCACTTACTAAAGTGTTCAAAAACAATTTTCAAAATATATACCGGTAGTTTTAGTTAAATGTGCACAAATAAAATGAAAGGGGGAATGAAATCAACATTTATTTACAGCAACTTTGTTTTGTTTAAATTTCTTTTCATAGAGTTTTAAAAAGTTATCAGTCTTGTCATTTTATCCGTGTGCATCTGTTCCATTTTCACATTAAACTCCTTGTTATGCCTCTCTAATACTTCCATTACGTCTAAACGCCTTTTTACAGTATTTTTCTTCCTTCTGGGTTGTTTGTAGACTTTATTTGTTTTGGCCCCTTGGTTCATTTTTTTTCCCAAAGTGTCTACCATTTCTGTTGGTTTTGGCTTTTTTTTGTACCATACATTTCATCAAACTGATATTTCTGCCTTAAATTTTTCCTTTCTGTTCCAGTTGGTGCATCAATATTTTCTTTCCACCTTTTTTTTCATCTGTAGTACTTATCATAACAATACACTTAGCAGTTGCTTAGTTTGTTTACTTAATACCAATAGGAGGGGGGGGAAAAAAAATACTTTTCAAGTAATCAGAAATATTCAGCATCATCAGTAATGCCCCCATCACACATAACCCCTGACCCTTAGGCCTAGCCCGACACATTGCACAATTTTTGAAAAGGCCCCCTTTGCTTTTCAAAAATATTTGATAAATACCAAGAAGAGATTTCAAAAAATTCATCCCGTTTCAGTACATAGGTACAGCTCCCCCCCTTTAGGTACCCCCGACCCCGGGGCCTTAAATTCACAATTCTGGAAGATTAGGACCATTACTCATCATAACTACATAGGTTAATACCAAGGAGCAGAAAAAAAAACTTTCAAAATTTAGTGTATTTTCATTGAATAATCAATAAAGCCCCCCCTATCACTAGAATCCCTGACCCGGGGCCATAAAAATTTACAATTTTGGAAAAGGCCTTTGCTCATCATAACTATGCACTTTAGTTTATTTAATACCCAGAAGCAGAGAAGATTTTCAAAAAATTCATGTATTTTCACTATATAATCTATAGAGCCCCACCCTAACACCAGAACCCCACCCCGGGGACATGAATTTCACAATTTTTGTAGAGGACTCAATGCTAATTACAATCATACAAACAGTTTGACTGCTTGATGTCCAGGAGTAAAGAAGAAGATTTTTTTAAGATTGCACAATTTTAGTGGTTTTTTCCCCCCTCCCAAGGCCCCAGGGGGGGAGGGCCCATGAAAATCACAATTTTTTTCCCCTTCACCCATAGATGTATATGCCAAATTTGGTTGAAATTGGTTCAATGATTTCAGAGAAGAAGTTGAAAATTTCAAATGTTAACGCACGACGAAGAGACACGGACAAAAAGTGATAGCAATAGGTCACCTGAGTTTACCAATGACCTAAAAAGTTATAGTCATCACTTTTATCATATAGTTTGGTTGTTAGATTACCATTAGTGTCTTTTCAAGTAAAATATCCAAGTATAAAGCAGAACGCAGCATTGTTAAGGCTTGAATAAGGGGGCGTGGCCTAATTTATAGGGGAAAAGTATACTATGACGTCACACAAAAATTTGATATTTATGTAGTTCTCATATTACGTGTAAATGAAATAATTTACAACGCTGAACAGTATTCGCACAATAAACAACATTATAACTTATCAATGCATTAAAAAAAGTTGCTAGTTAAATCCCTTGTAGTGTTTACAAAAAAGCACTCATTGGATGAACTTGTAAATATGACGTCATCTGGTAAAAAGACGTACTTGTGGTGTAAAAGGCAAATTGAAACATTGTTTATCAATGAAAAAAGTGTTTTATTATTAAACGGAATATTATTTACAGAATTTAATAGTCGATTAATACCAAAGCATGGCCTTTGTTTAGTGCGATTGTTAATTAACTACAAAGAGTTGTTATGGGTCAGAATAACCCTAAATGCCAGCAAAATAATACACAGTTTAAACTTAACAATAATTTATTTACAGTAATATACAAATCATTAAGTACAAACTTAGCAAAAATCAAAAAACATACATCAGAGTGTCCGTTGCTGCACACAATGTCCCAGTGAAAATATATCCCATTTTAATAATGGTGCTCATAGCAAAAGTACTACATCAATTGACAGGATATTTATACAGTAATATAAATCTAGAATATTCTAAAAGTTTAAGACAGATATTACTGGAAAGTTCTGGAATACACAAAGTTCAAGAATGTTCTAAAAAAATACCAAACATGTTGACCACTCTGGAATGTTCAAGAAATTAATGTTACTAATAAATACATGATGAAATAATACAAATACAACACACCTAACAAACCCCCCCCCTTAAAAGTTTGAATGTCAATGAAAACTTATATTGTTAAAATGAAATATATGTACATTAATAAAAAATCATATATGTTCACGATATCTGGACAAGGCATCTGCAATAACATTGTCTTTGCCTTTATATTCCTAAGAGGTATGGCTTCAGGGAATCGAGTGGATGTACACATAATGGTAAGTAAATCTGGTTCCCAGATCTGGTCCTAGGCAAAGGCCTAAAATCCCCCAAACTCATAAACGGTTCTTCAAAAGCGGGAAATTTGGTTTGGAGAGGGGCGGATGGTATCTTCTGTTTCGGTTTACCTACCATCTGACAGTTTGACACGACTTAAAAAACTAAAAAAACCCCTTTCCTTTAGCTTACCCAATAAAAATGACCAAAATCCTATTATGTTTTATTGATACCTAAATGACCAGCCATAGGTGTATCGTGAGTAAACTCATACATTACCAAAGCAGCTGGGACCACTATCGGGAACAACACGCCACACTTCATCGGGGGAAGCGTCAGGTGGCGCCATTTTCGCATAAGTATGCAATCTTTCATATAAAAGCTTTTAACTTTAAAGCCTCTTTGGTGGAAGTGCCCTCTTGCAAAGTTGAATGATATTGGGTCATGTTGTTCAGAGAGTAAACTTTCCCGGCTGAGGAGTCCTTGCCTTGGTTAACTAGTGGATGCAACTCATCATCCTCACCACCAAATTTTGGAAAAAGTTCTTTCTTCTCTTGTTTCTTGATATTGTGTGGTTCCATGCTTGTTTGAGTGCCATCAAGGTCAGAAAAAAAGTGTCATTCAAATCAATATCAACGAGGAATTCGTCTGTCAAAGGCTTGAGTATGGTCTGCCTCCATTTCTCTCTTCTGGCCATCGCTCTAGTAACAGCACAGGCTGGATAAAATCATCATCTTCATCATCGCACATGACATCTGGAGGGTTTTCTCAAAACTATAGGATCTGGTACAACTTTTCCACCAGCTAAATCGTTGCCTAGCAACAAAGAAATGCCTGGAAAAGGAAGGTGTAAACACCCCATAACAGGTCCAGTCTAAATCTGACTTCAAACTAATTCTATGCAGGGGAACATCAATGACGCCTAGCCCACACCCTGTTATTAAACTGACCCACCAGTAGAAGTCTGCTCAACAAAGGAAGCACGCCCTCTAACAATCTCTGTGCAGCACCAGTATCTCTCAAAATCTGGAAGGTTTTATTTCGCTAAGCCACCAGTGAAACAAATCCCTGAGACATAAAGGGCTTATAACCCCCATAGAATCAAAGAACTGGACTGTGAACCCTGGACATCAGGAGTGTCAGAACAAATGGAAACTGAGGCTTTTTTTATCACCTCTAACTGCCGCACAAGGTGTGGTTGAGTTTTATCAAACTCATTTTTTCTTTTAAGTTTAAAGCATTCACTGATCAGATGACCTTTTTTTTTAAAAACTACAAGTAGGAAGCGACCCTATTCCAGAAGATCCTTCAAAAGTCCCGGAGGACTTAAAACCACCTTGGGATGGAGACTGGGACCTTGTGAAAGACTGAGACCCTGAACCACTCTTTTTATATGTGTCTGAATTTTTAGAATTACTGCTAATCTGAGATCTTGATACAAAATTCTTTTTTTGAGACAGAGCATAAGTATCAGATATGACTGCTGCCTCTTCAAGAGTTTTCACATTCTTATCTTCTAAAGTGTTTTCAAATCTTGAGTAACACATTCCTTAAACTCTTCTACCAGGATGACTTGGCGCAAATTAGCAAAAATTTTATCAAGTTTCTTAGATCTAAACCAGTATCAATAAATTTTTTTTGTGAAAATTCAACAAATGTTTATTATCAAACTTTTATACTTTCTGAACTTTTGTCATACGTTAGGTACTAATTCATATGCTTTTAATATTGCTGCTTTGACCTTCTCATAGTCTAACTTTCAGCACCCCTAGTGCAAGTATACCTAGCTGCTTTGCCAACCAGTACACTTTGGAAATTGTTACCAAACGTGTTGTGGCCATTTAAGATTTTCTGGATTTCTAATTGGGAAAATACTTTTCTACAGATTTTTCTTGAAAATTTGGAAATAACCTAATATTTTTTGCTGCATCAAATTATTTTTAACAAATGAGGGTTTGGTTTCTGCTTTAACTTAATTTCTCTACCTCAAAGTGCTCGTCTTTCTAATTTGTCTAATTCAAATTTCCGTTCACGCTCTCGTTCTTCTCTTTTTCTTTTTCTTTCTCTGTCCCTTTTTAGCTCTTCTCTTTTTAATTTTTCTCTTTCTAATGCATTTTTTAATTTTTAAAGAAACTATATTCTGCCATTTTGTAAAATAACTTGTTTTAACTGTATATTCTGGAAGATCGTATTTTTCAAAGATGTTTTCTTCTACTAGTTTGTTTGCAACCTTAATTTTAAGTCTTGCTTTCTTGAGAGGATTTAACACAACCCAAAAAGCAAACCTAAAGGATCAAGTCATCCTTTTTTAACGTATCAAAAACCTGAACACTTGGCGAACTAAAAAGTTTGTGACCAAAATCCATGTTGATTTTTGCTGGCTTATAGTCAAATTTAACAATTTAATTAACAAAATTCTACAATGAACTGCAAAAATGAAGAAATTCTTGATCCCACGAGCCCCCAATTCTGTTATGGGGCAAATAACCCTAAATGCCAGCAAAGATCAATCACACAGTTTAAACTTAACAATAATTTATTTACAGTAATATACAAATATTAAGTACAAACTTAGCAAAAATCTAAAAATACATACATCAGAGTGTCCGTTGCTGCACACAATGTCCCAGTGAAA
Source organism: Saccostrea cuccullata (assembly GCF_032062105.1). NCBI lineage: Eukaryota > Metazoa > Mollusca > Bivalvia > Ostreida > Ostreidae > Saccostrea > Saccostrea cuccullata. Next base: position 9,406 of record NW_026940033.1, read on the forward strand.
ATATATCCCAGTTGTAACTCAATGGTGCTCATACGACAAGAGTATCTATGCATCGAATTGACAGGATATTTATACAGTAATATAAATTAGAATATTCTAGAAGTTGTAAGTACATGATATTACTGGAAAGTTCTGGACATACACAAAGTTCAAGAATGTTCTAGAAAAATGACCGAACATGTTGACCACTCTGGAATGTTCAAGAAACTTAATGTTACTAATAATATACATGATGAAATAATACAAATACAACACAACTCACAACAGAGTATGTATTTTATCAATTATGTCGTGTTTTATGTACAGGTTACGTTTATTTTTCATCGAGATGCCTCATAAAATTGTATTTTCGCAAGGGCATACACTACATAAACTGAACAATTTTTTAAATATAGATAAAAGGGTATATTCCTTAACTTGAAAAGTGCTGCTGCTTTCTTTAAATCGAGGCCGTGATTTTATAAATACACAAAATATTTGATAAAATTCTAAAATATTTCACATTGGCCTATTTACTTAAACATTTAAGTATTAAAAAGCGAATTCTATTCAAAGCAGAGCATTTT
>NW_026940034.1:0-9723 GCF_032062105.1 Saccostrea cuccullata
TTTCTTGTTTTTCGTCATAATCCTTTGAAATTTTGAACTTATCACACAATATGAAGATCTACAGCAAGATATATAATAATTTTCATGAAAGCACGTACATGCGCGTGTGCTGGCAAGAGCGCGCACGTGCAACATGTGAAACTAGTGCTAATTGTAACGGGGACCGTTACAGATGTTCCCCCAAAAGCTCCCCAACTCCTTTTTGGTGCCATATTCCCTGTAAGCTTCATTAAATAAGACAAACTCTGTGCATTTTGACTTTAACAACGTTTTCTCAGAAGGATACCAATTATATTCAAATTTTAGCATTGTATCTGTGCACATGTGAATGCATGTCCGTTATGATCATATCATCTTGTCTACACTATCTACATATTTTAATATACAATTTATTAAAGCATTCAGTCCAAAAGTATGAAAAATCACTTTCAAGTGTATTTTTCATTTACTCGTTCCAAATGCACGCACGTCCGTGCACGTGCATGATGACCATACCTTCTTGTAGGAGTCCCTTACATCTATCTATATTCTAAATCCCATCCTGTTTGGTTGAAAAACAAGGGAGTTATAGCCATTTCAAGTTTAAGCCAATCAGATTGCAGCACACGTCCATGCGCGTGATTTAATGATTTTTTTTCTATATCATATTGTAGGATGTCCTAATGCATGACAATGTTTTAAATTTCAAAGCATTTCGTCAAAAAACAAAGTAGATATAGCCATTTAAAGTGTCAGCCAATCAGATTTCAGGACGCGGTCATGCGCATGCTTTCATGAAAATTCTTATATATCATGCTGTAGAACTTCATAATGAAGGTTTATGTTAAAAATTTCAAAGGATTATGACAAGAAACAAGAAAGATATTGAGACTTTAGTTTCAGCCAATCAGAGCGAAGCACACGTGCATGCGCGTGCGATCTTGCTATTTTGACCATGTCATCTTGTGCATACTACTAATATATACTTATAAAATGAGTTTCAAAGCATTTCATCAATAATTTTAATAGTTACGTCTGTATCAATTATATTGGACATTTCTCGTGTTGCACGTGCGAGCTCTTGCAAGCACATGTGCATGCACATGCTTTCATGAAAAATCTTATATTACAGGCTGTAGATCTCCCTAATGTATGACTAAGTTCAAAATTTCAAATGATTTTATCAAAAATCAAAAAAGATATTGAGACTTTAGTTGCAGCCAATCAGAGCGAAGCACACGTGCATGCGCGTGCGATCTTGCTATTTTGACCATGTCATCTTGTGCATACTACTAATATATCCTTACATTATAAGTTTCAAAACATTTCGTCACAAAATAGAGAAGTTACGGTTATATCCATTATATATTGGTCATTTTAAGTTTTGCACGTGCGCGCTCTTGCAAGCACGTGCGCGCAAAAAGACCTTGATTCCGCAAATCTACATAACATGCCTACTTACCCTAAAAAGGTTTCACCTAAGTCGGATGTGTAGTTTACAAGATCACTCGCGGACAAAATTTTCCCAGGAAGAAAAATAATAATAAGAACTAGGGCTAATTGTAACGGGGACCGTTACAGATGTTCCCCAAACGCTCCCCAACTCCCTTTTGGTGCCATATTCCCTGTAAGCTCTATTAAATAAGACATACTTTATGCAATTTAGACTTAAACAACGTTTTTCCAGAAGAATACAAAATACATTTAAATTTTAGCATTGCACGCGTGCTCATGTGAATGCATGTGCGTAATGACCATATCATCTTGTCTACACTATCTATATATTTTGATATACTTAATTTCCAAGGATTTAATAAAAAAAATATTAAAAATATACTCATTTAAACTTATTTTTAATTTTACTCATTTCACGTGCACGCACGCGCAAGCATGTGCATGATAACCATATTACCTTCTTGTAGCAGTTTATTATGTCTATCTATATTCTAAATCCAATCCTGTTAGGTTGGAAAACAAGGGAGTCATAACCATTTTAAGTTTAAGCCAATCAGATTGCAGCGCACGTGCATGCGCGTATTCTCATGACAATTCTTATATATCATATTGTAGGACATCCTAAGGTATGCCTATGTTTTAAATTTCATAGTATTTAGTCAAAAAACAAAAAAGGATATTGAAGTTTTTGTTTCAGCCAATCACAGCAAAGAGCACGTACACGCACTTGCATGCATGTGCATGAGGACCATACCTTCTTGTAAGAGTCCATTATGTCTGTCTATGTTCTAAATCCCGTCCTGTTTGGATGAAAAACAAGGGACTTATAGCCATTTAAAGTTTAAGCCAATAAGATTGCAGCGCACGTGCATGCGCGTGTTTTCATGACAATTGTTATATAACATATTGTAGGACATCCTAAAGCGTGCATATATTTTAAATTTCTTTGCATTTTGTTAAAAAACAGAAAGGATATTGAGGTTTTTGTTTCAGCCAATCAGAGTGAAGCGCACGTGCACGCACGTGCATGCATGTGCATGAGGACCATACTTTCTTGTAAGAGTCCATTATGTCTGTCTATGTTCTAAATCCCGTCCTGTTTGGGTGAAAATCAAGGGACTTATAGCCATTTAAAGTTTAAGCCAATCAGATTGCAGCGCACGTGCATGCGCGTGTTTTCATGACAATTCTTTTATATCATATTGTAGGACATCCTAAAGTATGCATATGTTTTAAATTTCATTGCATTTCGTCAAAAAACAGTTAAGATATTGAGATATTTGTTTCAGCCAATCAGAGCGAAGCGCACGTGCATGCGCATGAGTTCGTGCTAATTTGGCAGTGTCATATTATATACACTATTAATATATCCTTACATAATGAGTTTCAAAGAATTTCATTAAAAAATGTGAAAGTTATGGCTATATTAAATATATCAGTCATTTCACTCATATCACGCGCCCGCACGTGCATGCGTATGCGCGCAAAATGACCTTCGTTCCGCACACCTACACTACATACCTATTAACCCTAAAAAGGTTTTAGCTTAGTTGGGTGAACTGTTTCTGTATTGAATCCAAAATTATTAAAAAAATACGCTCAATCAAGTGTATTTTTGATTTTACTCATTTCACGTGCACGGACGTGCATACCTAAGCATGGTAACCATACCTTCTTGTAGAAGTCCATTTCATCTATCTATGTTCTAAATCCCAGCCCGTTTGGTTGAAAGCCAAGGGAGTTAAAACTGTTTAAAGTTTCAGCCAATCAGATTGCAGGCACGTACACGCATGTGTATGCATGTGCATGATGTACATACCTTCTTGTAAAAGTTCATTATATCTACCTATGTTCCAAATCCCATCCTCTTTGGTTGAAAACCAAAGGAGTTATAGCTATTTAAAGTTTAAGCCAATCAGATTGCAGCGCACGTGCATGCACGTGTTTTCATGATAATTGCTATATATCATGTTGTCGGATATCCTTATGCATGGCTATATTCAAAATTTCAAAGGATTTCGTCAAAAAACAAGAAAGATATTGATACTTTAGTTTCAGCCAATCAGAGTGAAGCGCACGTGCATGCGCGTGAGATCTTGCTATTTTGACCATGTCCAATTGTCTATGCTACTAATATATCCACACATTGTGAGTTTCAAAGCATTTCATCAAAAAATAGAAAAGTTACGGCTATATCTATTATATTGGTCATTTCACGCGTTGCACGTGCACGCTCTTGCAAGCACGTGCGCGCAAAATGACCTTTGTTCCGCAAATCTACATAACATGCCTACTGACCCTAAAAGGTTTTACCTAAGTCGGATGTGTAGTTTACAAGATCACTCCCGGACAAAAAAGTACCCAGGAAGAAGAAGAAGAAGAAGAAGAAAAATAATAATAATAAGAAACAGAGTAAAAACACTAGGAGACTTATTGTTCACAGAACAATAAGAGGTCTTTCCACCTTCTTTGAATTTCAAATTTGTTTTATATCTGACTCCTTAAAATTATATTCCATGAAAAAGAAACCAGAATTGTCTTAAAGCACAGAAAAAATAAAATTAAAGAAAAAATTGGAATGACCTTGACCTTTGAACTTGAAAAAATATTCAAGGTCAAAGGTCAGGGGTCACAATGCAATTGACCCCATGCTTCTATGACTTATAGTTTTCAAGTTATGAGGTTTAATAGTAAGTACAAAGAAGTTAAAGGGCAATAACTCATATAAGGGTCATGAGATCCTTTCACACTTATACAGTGAAGTTAAGACATTTGTGAAGATTTGGTGACTCTACGGTCTATAGTTTTGGAGGAGTAGCGAAAAATAGGTTTTTCACACAAGGGGCAATAACTTTAAAAAGGGTTAATGTTAGAGAACAAGAATGAAATCTTTGAAATAGTTTTAAAAGTACATAGTAATGATGCATAGACATTAAGTATATGTTGAAAGACAAAAGAGAAACAAAAAGAGCTAAATTTCTCACTTTTGGAATGACCTTGACCTTTGACCTTTACATGAATTTTAAGGTCAAAGGTCAATGAATCTTACGCAGTTGGTCCCATGTCTCTACGACTTCTCGTTTTGAAAATGTTTAATTATTTGTAAAATTCAAAAAGTTTCAGGGGCAATAACTCATTGAAGGGGTCATGAATACTTTCGCAATGAAGGATTTAAGGTTTTCTTAATTAGTCTAAGACATTGGTGAAGGTTTCATTCCTCTACAATTTACGGTTTCGGAGGAGTAGCAATAACAAATATTTTTGCGAAAGGGGCGGTAACTCCAAAAGGGGTCGAATTTAATATACGCAGGGTCAAACGAAAAAATCATTTAAGGAGTACATTCATATGAACTATAAATCTCTTCAATAACTTGTGAAACAAAAAACCATTCGGCGGAAAAATAATAAAAATAATAATAATAAACAGAACAATTTCAATAGGTCTTTCCACGGAAAGGTGGAAAGACCTAAATATGTTCCCCAACTTCGTTTGGGGAACATAAATATCTGTATATAGCAAGGTGAAGATTGCAAATTATCCCAGCCTTATGATGTTATGTATGAATTGAGTCATACCTCTTTACTTAATGCAGTGTATAACCCTTTCATGAATCTTTGATCCCTTCGGTCTCAGTCTGGGTAGAAGGTTTTGTTGGAGACGTAATTTCTTGCAGTACAAATATATACTTGGCAGTCTCGGGCGTTATAGGTTATTCGGATGTCGATAACCATAGAGTACTCCCGAACGTGTGTGACGCCATTTCCTTACTGATGGCAATGTACGGAAAATTACGAACAATGGATGATCCCCTTCCGAAGCGGTGGCCATTTTGTTAATGTTAAATCCCCGTAGACTTTGAATTTGCCGCCGTGTGTTTACACCGGTTGACCTCGAGGGTTCGGATTAATGCAGGAAGTTTTGAAAAAAATCAATCTACCAATCAGACATAGGTTGAAGTTTAAGGTATTTATTTATTTTCAGATATTTTGCAAAAAGTAGTGACGTTCCGGTCGTGGGACAGACTATAAGGCAATTCTAATGATCAGCAAAAATTTGAACATCATTTATTGGTTTACAAAGGAGAATTCTTCATAATGTAAACAAGGTTCGAGCCTTGTTTTTTTTTATATATTTAGAAAATATCATATTTATGCCAAAACAAGATTCAGCAATTTTTTAGAAAATATCTAATTGTATTTAGAATTAACTTATTTATTGAAGAAAATCTGCTTTGACAAACACATATCAGCATGTTTAACCTATGTAAACATACACATGGCTCAGACCTTGTTTACTGAACAAAGGATTGGAGCTCTTGTAATTCGACAACAGAAATTCAAAAATTTGCTGATCATTAGAAATACTTTTAAGTTAGTTAAGTATTTTTAAACATAAAAAATGGCATGAAATTTTTTGGCTAAAACTGTGTCCAGGCCTCTTTAAGTAAGAAAACAGAATCATTATCAAATTTAACGAAGAAAAAATCTTTAAATCCTTTCAGGAACAGTGGAAGAGAGAAAAATTAAAATCATGATCCCAGGGATATGGCAGGGCCACAATATGTTAAAAAAGTTCACATCTAGGATATACATATATACATATTAAAACTTGTGAGTTGTGAGGAAGAACGGAAGTGTTATAGTGACTGGGGTGAGCGATATAACCTAGCTATGCCTATGGGTCTCTTGATTTTTCCACGTGTGCTGCTGCCTAATCTTGTCAAATTGTTTCATCAGAAAAAATGTGATAATTTTATTGTACAATTTGCTTAAAGAGACATAAAAAAATAAAAAAAAGATGTACAATTTGCATGATGTAAAATTTGAGACATTTATTGCGTGATGTAAAAGCAATTGTTATACATATGTAATATATCCAGAAAATTAATTACAAGAAAAAGTTTTTTTGATTACTCCAGTTTGATATATTGTACATTGTGATAAAGTCGAAGTACAATGTTCACCACGCCCGTCGGGCTCGGTGAATATTGTACTCCTCAGATGGCTAAATAATTGTATTGACCTAAAAAAGAGCAGCAATAATTGTATAATATTTGCAGAATTGTTCCAAAAAAAATTAATTGTACTGGATTTCTTTGGTAACATTTATCTCAAAACTCAGACATAAGCATAGAAATTGAATAACAATGAATTAAAACAAATGCACTACTTCTCTTATTTAACCCCTACTCGCGAAATGGCGGAGTTGACAGAGGCAGACGCCATCTTGGACCCGCTTCAGATTTTCAAATATTAATATCTAGAGTTCAGATTAACCAATATTCAAAACACTTATATAGTAAGCATCAATAGAATGGTCTCTATTAATATTCCAAAAATAAATAAAAAATATTGAAAAACAAAAAAGTTAGAAAATACGATTTTTTTCAATTCGCTTCTCCTAACGACAGGAAGTACTGACGACGAACGAAAGGTCGCGTCCTGGATGGTAAATATCACGATCTATAATCCCTGAAACTTTCATGATGATATCTTTTACCGTTTTTGAGTTTAATCGTGGACAAAATGTCATTTTAATTTCAGAAAATTGTCCATAACTTGGCACCAGAAGAGAATTTCCAAAAATTTTCCCGGATATATAAAATTCATGTAACGACACATCCGTTCTGAAAATTTCACGTCATTTCATAGAGTTGTCTTCGCGAAATCGCCTGCACAAAATTAGAAAGTCAAAAAAATAAAAAGAATAATAAGAAACAGTAGAATCACTATAAGGTCTTCCGTGAAGACGGAAGACCTTAATAATTAAGGTCTTCCGTCTTCACGGAAGACCTTCTAGTGATTCTACTGTTTCTTATTAAGGTCTTCCGTCTTCACGGAAGACCTTATAGTGATTCTACTGTTTCTTATTAAGGTCTTCCGTCTTCACGGAAGACCTTATAGTGATTCTATTGTTTCTTATTATTAAGGTCTTCCGTCTTCACGGAAGACCTTATAGTGATTCTATTGTTTCTTATTATTATTATTATTATTATTATTCTTATTTTTTTGACTTTCTAATTTTGTGCACGCGATTTCTCGAATACTACTGGATGGAATTACGTGAAATTTTCAGAAATGATGTGTCGTAACATGAATTTAGTATATCCGAGAGAAAATTTGGAATCTCACTTCCGGTGCCAAGTTAGGGACAATTTCCTGAAATTAAAATGACATTTTGTCCGCTATTAAACTCAAAAACGGTGAAAGATATCAACATGAAACTTTCAGGGATTATAGATCGTGATATATACCATCCAGGACGCGACTCTTCGTTCGTCGTCGGTACTTCCTGTCGTTAGGAGAAGCGAATTCAAAAAATTGCATTTTCTAACTTTTTTGTTTTTCAATATTTTTTATTAATTTTTGGAATGATAATAGAGACTCTTTGATTGATGCTTACTATGTAAGTTGTTTGGATATTGGTTCGTCTGAACTCTAGATATTAACATCTGAAAATCTGAAGCGGGACCAAGATGGCGGCTCTCTCTGTCAACTCCGCCATTTCGCGAGTAGGGGTTGATGGAGGCAGCTGAGCGTTTGATTAAACGATTCTGACATAAGGATACATGAAATGTAAAAAACTACTTCGACTCTCTCGTAGTAGTGGAATGGTTGGAGGAGTTACCTTCCGTTACTTGTTTATATTATAATAGATAATCAATGTAAATATTGTAATTAATTGGTCAATTGACAAAAGAATTATACAAGTATTATTGATAAATGATGTTCTGTTAGAAAATAATGATAGTGTTGCCAAAAGAAAGGCAGTCTGTTGTATTTTATCAATATGATATCTGATAACTTTTGATCATTGATTAAGTTGAGGTACAAGGGGGCAGTACAGCCAATTGGCTTGTGTCTTCACTTTGGTACAGAAACCAATTAGTGTATCGATGAAATGGAATTGTGCAAAGTTGCCGTAGTCAGTGACTAGTTAAAATATAGCTTTGTGACGTTGGCTATAAGTTTGTCATTAGGACAGAGAAGCTCTTACAAAGTTAAATACTGTGTAAGTATATTGTAGCTACTTGGCTAGAGTTATATAGGCAGCTTGGTAAGCAGTAAGACACCAGGCAGGTGTTAAAGGCTAAATCAAGAGGCACCAGGCAGGTGGCTGATGACTTATATAGTCAGTTGTATGGTGAGGCAATTGTCATATGGCACCAGGCAGGTGCCAGTATTAACTGAAGATATATAAGTGTACAAAGCACTTAGGTCATTTGATTAAAAGACACCAGACAGGTGTCATATTACTATCTGTAAATATTGCATTCAATCATATCCCCAGTAAAACTGGGTAATCCGAGCACCTACCCACCTACCGCTAGTGTGCGACACATTACAGTAGTAAGTTGCAATTGAGTGTCAATCTTAAAACTTAATTTCCGTTTCACTGCTTTAGTGTAACTGGGCTAGATACAATATGTAATGTGTATAATGTGTTACATATACTTTCTTAACGTCGAAATAAAATAAAGGCGCTAAGAATGTTTTATTTTTAAAGTTTAATTGACGCTATCACACTTATTTAAAAGATCAGTCCAAAGAAAAGGCGCGAATATTTACTCGTGGCGTTTGGCGCGAAATTATGAATGCTTTTTATAATTCTTAGACAGGTGAACTGTTGCAAAAGTATACACAGGTATGTTTAGAGCAGTACTCTCAATAGCTTAATGGTTAGCGCGTTGAGGATAAAAAAGTAAAAAAAAAAAAAAGCGCATTCACGTTGGCGACATGGGTTCAATCCTCCTTGTGACCCAAATTTTGAATCTTTATTCAGCTCGATTTTACGTGGGTTTCTTTTCCTTTAAATGTTCTCGTAAACACCATCCGATCTGGTGAAACCTTTTTTGGGGCACTAGGTATGTTATGTAGATGTGCGGAAGAAGGTCATTTTGCGGCACGTGCGTGCATGGCGCACACGTGTAACGCGTGAAATGACCAATTTGAAGATATAGCCGTAACCTTTTAAAATTTTGATAAATGCTTTGAAATTCTAATTAAGGATATAATAATAGTTGACATGATGATATGGGCAAAAAAAACAAAATCTCACGCGCATGCATGGCTTTGTTGATTGGTTGAACCAAAAGTCTTTATATCTTTTTTGTTTTCTGACAAAATCCTTCGAAATTTTGAACATAGTCATACATTATGAATTTCGAAATCTACACAGAATATCAAAAACAGAACGCACCACATGCACGTTAGCTGCAATCTGATTGGCTAAAAGTTTAAATGCCTAAAACTTTCTTAGTTCTCAAAAATACAGGGTGAAATTTCGAA
>NW_026940035.1:0-9683 GCF_032062105.1 Saccostrea cuccullata
TCAATTGTTGGAAAAGTTGACGTACTTCTTGTCGTCACCTAATCACATACAAACGCCATGAACTGTCATGATGTCTTTTATCTACTGTATTAAAGACAGCAGAAAGATTCGATTGTATTTATCAATTGCCAAAATAGAAATTTGAAATCCCTTTTGACACGCAGAAACAATGAAACATGGAGATACATGTAACGAACAGTAGTCAAGCTCAAATATCTCTTAAACCGATGCAAATCAGAAGCAGAGCCAGTGCAGATTCCTTCTCAGCCCGTCATATCTGCTGTTTGCACCTTGTCATGATCGGCCAATAGTGAAAATCAGTAGGCAATATAATGTGTAAATAATGGCTTAAAAATTGAAATAAAAAAAAAAAACTTAGTCAACATTCTGTTGATAGGTGGTATTGCTGACAAGGTAATCAAATCTAACTTGTGATATGATGTTTTAATGAAGGATATGGAGATAACGAACAGTTATCAATATCAAACTCCATAAAACAATGCAAAACATGAGCAGAGCAAACACGTATTTAAAAGATACTCTTAATATTCCTGTTTCATCAACTTTGAGTTTTTGTTTTCTATTCGGAAATGCAAGTACGTTGTACGGAAAAAAAATCGATAGATTTTATAATTTCCACAATCTTATTATACACACATAAATATACCATATGCCAAAAGGATTCAAATTTCTCATATGTTTCATTTACTTTTTTCTCGCTTTTGGTATTATTTTTTACTGTATAATATTCGTCCCTGCATTTATTTCATGATATCTATCAATTAATCATGTGTTTAAGTCCTTATCATGATATTTTACTCAACTTTCAAGAATGTTCTAGGCTTCCTAATTTAACAACACCACAACATGAATGTCGGATTGCAAACTTTTCAATATGAAATTTCGAATCAATAGAAAGCTGCCCAAAACCGTTAAAAATACACATATCAGGAATAGAGGTTAAATAATAGCTGATTAATGATAAATAATCTTTTAAGGAATGAAGATATAAAACATACAGAAATATGGAGCGACAAAAAATCTTTATCATAAATCAAGGTTATTACAGTGCTTATATCTTATACTCTCTGCATAAGCTTGTGATGAATGTTTTCTGAAACAAAATGTGGAATTGTAGCATAAATTCTATGAAAATTTGCATGAAATGAGAAAATTCGGAAATTGAGATATTTGAATTAATGTAATTGATTTTATTTCTATGATCTCATTAAAGTAAAAGCTTACCTAACTCACCTTTAACCATGTATTAAAAGGTTACCTCACAGTTTAGAGATTAAATGATTTCATTTTCATGAAAATTTCTCATCTTTTCCTAAAACATGTTGATAAACTCAAATAATTGATAAATATTTCCATTTCTAATTTTTTTCTCTGTGATAAGTGTTTGAAAGTTGGGGGAATTTATTTCTTGATAATTCTGCCAGAATGTAAATTAGGCAGGTCGATAGGTCAGCAGCTAAGGAGGCCTAATACGCATGCAAATCTCGTGCGCATCTGACTCTGTGTCTGAAGCTAAGGAGGCCAAATATGCATGAAAATCTCGTGCGGCTGCCTTTTTGTTTGACATCAGTGTGCGAGGACTATTGAAATTGGCATGGAAGTCCTCGTGTAATTTAAATCTATTAGTCTACATTTTTAATGTCCAAGTCTACAATTTTATTTCACAATGAAATGGAAATGTAAGGAATCACTGTCTAGTTTTGAGAGTATGCCAGGGACATCAACAATAGTGGGAAACATGGGATAAATTCAGCATAACGGGCTTGGCCCGTTACCCAAATTATCCCATGTTTCCCCCTATTTTTGATGCCCTGGCATACTCTCAAAACTAGACAGTGATTCCTTAAAGAAAGTCATTTGCTTAATTGTTTCAGTCATACAATTATCAAGATGAAAACTATAAAAGTATTAATATGAAATAAGAGCGTCAAAAAGACAACTTGCTGTCATTGGTCTGATAGAATTCTTCAAATAACAAAAACACAACTTAAATATACTGATCTCTCCTGGGCTTGTAATTAGAATGACACACAAGACAAGGGGGATTAAAGGTTTCGGTGGGAAATTATTGACCAATGACTATTTTTTACTTATTTATTTTTTCAAAGTTATCTCTAAATATTTCTGGACTTTGATTTGAGGTAATTATTATAAATTATTTAAATGTTCACTATTTAAATAAAACATTTATTTTAAATCAAGGTTATTATTGAAAGTTATTTCACAACTTTCAATGGCATCTGAAAGAAGAAAAACTTTCAATTAAAATCAATATAAAATCATCACTACGACTAATACCCAATAAAAATCGTGCGCGGTTAAAATCTGACCTGGTTGTCCCGATAGCGTATTTTTTTCAGTTTCTTTAAGGACGCTGTGATTTAAAAGAACTTGTGTACTTTTGTGCGGTAAGGTTACACCATTTTTCCTCCATACAATTAAATTGTTTTATTTATCTAACAATCTCTTAAAGGTTAAGGAAGTAATATTTTGCTATGCTGCTGATATTTAAATAATTGTTATACAATGCTATTCTTATTTTGTACGTAGTCAATATTTAATGTTTATAATCACCTCCTAAAAATAGATACACATGTAATGATTTCCAAAACCTTCTGTCCTTATTCTTATATTTATACCTTACAGATATATAGAATGTCATACTGCTGTTTTGATCTCGGCCCTGGTATCAGCCCGAGCGGTTGGTATCGGCCCAAGCCCGGAGGGCGCGGGCCGAGACCACCCGAGGGCTGATACCAGAGTCCAGAGACGAGATCAAAACAGTGGTGTGATGTTGTTTATATCATATAACTAAAACCAAAACTTTTCGATCAAAAAGTTCAGTCGTAAGAAAATTAGAGTTATCTTTCTTTAGTTCGAAGTTCCTGAGATGTTGCTTGACGGTGCATTGGTGGATCCAGAGGGGGGGGGGGGGGGTTCCGGGGGTTGGACCCCCCCCCTTTATTTTTTTGCCAAGTGGAGAAAGAGGGAGAAAGAAGGGGGATAAAACTTTTCCCGAGAATAAGTATTTGTACGTCTAACTTAAATATGTATTGAATAGATAGATTCTCAAACATTTAGTTTTTCCATTCACCTTCACTATTACTTTTTATGAGTGAATGGTAGAAAATATTCTACTTATTTTTATATATCTTATATATGAAATGTAACATGCGAGGTTAAATTTAAAATTAGATTCCCGCGATCTTAATTTGGCTGTGTTGGCTATATACAAGAAGGTGCCATTTTTTAAAACTAAATCTTATGAAGGAACTAAAATTTAATTCATTGTTTTATACCTAACCCAAAAAGGATTTTCAAATTCTTTAAGAAAATTCATTCTACTCTTCGGAAATGCTGCAAATCCATTCAATTATAAGGCTTCAGTAGTTTTTTAATGTGTTGATTTTTTTTATACGGACTGGGGGTACCTTTTCAGAGAAAAAAGGACGTAGAACAAAGATATTATTTCACAATCTTATATTTTTCCATACATGTGTGTGTGAATCTTTGCCTGAGAGTGTGTGTGTGTGGGGGGGGGGGGGGGTAGAGGGACACAACCCTGGAACCCCCCTTTCAAAAATTGCTGGATCCGCCCCTGAGGTGAATACTCAGTAATCATTTACGAGAAAAATTTGCATGGTCTGGTCATTGAAAAGAATAATCCTGGTGTTTTGAAACATTTCATTTCGAAGCACATTAGATAACAAATATTTAAAAGGTACCAAACTAAAAAATATTCTACTTTCACTTTGGATCGAACCGGGGTTTCAACTGTTTTGAACAACGAATCGTTAAAAATTATAAGTCTGAGATTTATACTAACTGTTTGTTTTGTTTACGATATATATTAAATTAAAAATGGCACATTTAATAAATGAAAACTTGATATTGTCTTACTGTCAAAGCAAATAAACGTCCATTTTTCAAAAAATGACTTGTTGCTGTCCTAGAAGTAAACAAGAGTTACCTCTCTTACGTCACAAGTGCTATCATTTGGCGCACTTTTTAAAAACAACTTTCTCAAAATTTTTATATAAATGAATATTTTTTAAAGATTCCGGTTAAATTTTTCGATATATAATGTTTCTCTTTAATACTTAAATATGAATTTTACTCTTAATTCACACAAATTAAACAGAAATAATGATTTGAAATTTGAGGGCGAGACAGCCCCTTGACGACGGACCGAGACAGAGATATCTCAGCCCTGAGGGCGAGACAGCCCTACTTCAGAGGCGCTGTCTCGCCTAGTCCAAAACACCTGTATCAGGGCTGATACACTACTAGGTATATGATATAGACAAGGTAGAGGCAAGTGTGTGGAATTCTCTACAAGCAAGGAAGAACGACACAAGCTAAAAGGTACCGTATTTATATGCATTATTATTTTTGTGATTTATTGATAGAATTTCATGTTTATATTACATGTGTATTTATACATTACTTTGGTTTTTTTTTTTACTTTTCAATGCCTGCACTGACCCCTTAAAGGGGCATGGACACAGTTAAAGCTAAAAAATTCAAATTTATTATCCATTTTTTATCAAATTATTAACTAGTCTTAATATTGATAATCAAAAATGTATACTTCGGTTATCAAGATACAAGACAGATTTAGAGCTCCAAGTCTTTGTTATGTAAACATGGTCTGTTTCATGTTTTGTTTACATTATGTTAATATACTAATATGTTTGTACAAAGCAGATAATTTCAATAAAAAGTTAATTCTAAATTCAATTAGTCAGTTTCTAGTGATTTGCTGAATTTCATTTTGTTATAAATATGATATTTTCTGTATGTAAACATTAACAAGGCTCTTGCCTTGTTTATGTTAACATAAACTTTAAGTTCTCAGTCTCGTTTGTTAATAAACGAATGATGTTCAAAGTTTGGCTGATCAGTAGATGATGCCATACCTAGGAATTGTAAAAATTAAAATTCAAGTAAAAAAAAATTGTTGAAAGTGTGTCCATGCCCCGTTAAAAAACTCTATATGATACTGTAGCAAGTTAAAAACAAAACACGGGCCGGGGTCAACATAGGAAATCATGTTTAGCAAATACATGTACATTTTACTTTGCGTGCGAATGATGTTGTTAAAAACTTGTTTATGCGTTTAAGTATAAATGTGATATGGATCACAATAGTAATAAGATTTAGCAGTTGAGCAGCAAAATGGATCGCAGGAAAGCACGTAAGCAGAGTATGAAAATATAACTTAATTATTTCAGATGTCTTCTCGAAAAGTAAAAGGAGGTGGAAGGGGTAGATATTCTGGACCAGGAAAAGTATATATCATGAAATATGGACCGCTTTTTAAGGTAGGATATTCAACAGAACCAGTTAAAAGACTGAGGCAAATTAGACGAGACAACGGCCAAAGAGTTAAACTGGGAAAAACTATTACAGCCACGGATATGAGGGATGCAGAATCCGCTGCTCATGAGGCATTGAAGAGAAAACGAGTGAAAAGTATTAAGGCGGGTGCAGACTGGTTTAAGAAACCGAAAAAAAAAACATCCTGGAAGAAGATATTCAAAACATGTCAGGGTGCTGTTTATAGGGATAATCGTGAGTAAATAAAATGTACATGTATTGACAAAACATTCAAATGCATCATTAAAAAACGTTACTTGCAAAATTTTTCGATTGTTTCAGTATAATGTGTGTTTTTCATGTTAAAACTTCAATGCTGAATTTCGTTTGGTTAATTTATTTTTCAGAGTACCAGAAACAGGCTTAGGAAATGTGAGATTTTGAAGGAAAAAAAGATGAACTTTTTATATCAGATATACATCCAATGACACCTCAGTGATGAATAAAGGAAAGTTTATGTAAAACTATACTTGCATGCTGTGTTTTCAGTTTCTTTTTTAAATAAAGATGATTCATGTTCGATAGAAGAAAGTGTTTTCAAAATTCGAAAAATGCTTAAAAACTTAGTCTTTATAGATAACATTTATGGGTACATAATAAAAAAAGGGCTTTTTAAACCATATGTAAAGCTTAAATTAATTCAAGAGGCCCACGATTCTTCATTTTCACAAGAATTTGAAACAAAAAATATCACATAGTTGTTTAAACTCGGCCTTGCTATCAGCTCATTGAATTATATTTTCCCAAGCTCAGAGGTCCAAGACCATTTGATGCCTGGTACCAAGGATGAGAAGGAAACAGTGGTGTGATATTAACATACTTCTTTGTATGTATATGGCACTATATATATTCATGTTTCATGTATTTTATTTAGTATATTTGTTTGTTATATCTTTAGCAGAATGTGTCAATTTAAAGAAATCAAACAAACACAAACATTACATACATGTATATATACACCGTGTTATTTCACACATGAATATAAAATACATGTCGAATACAGTTTAGCTACGACATAAAATCTGTGATTTATATCACACCATACCATTTCAAGATGTGTTTGTGAAACAATTAGAACTATTTCACACTTAGTTTGTAATTTCAGTAAGGCGCGGCATTCTCGACGTTACATAATTAGTTTCTGAAATTTATACACTTTCCTTCACTGTTGAAATATACATGAGATAGAAGTTCAAGCAAATGCAAATTATTGTATCGAATATCCAATTACATTGTCTCATAATGCACAAAGGTCGTCTAATCATTGTCAACAACAATTTAATTAAAGTTCCTGAAGTTATTAATTTCTAAACTAATAAAAATCTATTTGCCATTTGGCAGGCGGTGAACATGTAGCACTGAGAATGTCACGCCTTACTGAAAGTCCAAACTAAGCGTAGTATGGTTCTATGCCCCCGTATGGCAGCTTATGGCGAGGGTTGAATTTCCTCAAATGAATATCAAACTCCAAAAGTCAAGGTCAAAAATGTTGGTACCACAAGGAAGTCAATGAAATAAGAAAGCCCTATTTTTAAAAAATCACTGCTCAAAAGTTAATTATGACCAAGGTTAAAGTTTTTAGAAAGGAGCTCAAACTCTTAGGTCAAGGTTAAATTGTTCAAAATATTTATACCAATTGAATGGTCTTGTCCCAATGATTACACATGTGAAGTATGAAAGCCCTTGCTCCAACCGTTCAAAGGTTATGGGAAAAGTTAAAGTGTGGTATTTTTAAAAAAAAATAAAAGTAGATAGCTCCAACGCCAAGGTCAAAAGGCCATATTTGGTGGTACCCAAAGTAAGATTTTGTCACAAGAAATACATTTGTGAAATATGAAATCGCCTGATATGAAATATTAAATGAAATAGCCCCACCAACTCAATAGTTGACTAGGTAAAAGTTGACACCAGACAGAAAAACATACAGACAGACAAGACATAATTAAGGATTTTTCGTTCAGGGACATAAAAATCAAATGCTTCGGTATTTTGAACGAATTTTATGCTAATGTGTGTGTTGGTTTCTTCATTTATGATCTGTAAAATGGAAGTCTAAGTCAAAATGCATCAAGAGGTCAAAGAGGTAAAAAAAAAGTTCATATGATTGAAGTTTATTTAAGATCCGCTTGGAAGAATTCATAAAAAAAGAATTATGTCCCATTTATGCCCTATACTGTTTTATTTAAATAGATTTTTAAATATAAGAATGGTTTTGCCCACATAATACCCAAATATTTTAAGTCTTGGTGTCTTGGTGTTTTCTAAAAATGTTTTTATTTTCATCAATTGCATCAGAAAAAGAATACGACAAATTCAATATGCCTCGTATTGGTGTGTATAAGATTTTGAACGATTTGTCCAATATATTCTTTTGTAAAACATTTTTTTTGGCTAGAAATACCTTGGTGAAATATACTGAACTTCCGGGTTTATTGAATCAATCTTTATTCGATATTGCATGTTTGTTAGATAAATTAAATAATGGTTAAATAACATTTTTTTCTGGATCAGATATCAGGAAAAATGGTCATGTTCATAACAATTGAGGCTCAACAGTGCCTGAATGTACCTTAATAATGCTGATCTGATAAAGACCTGAAGTAAAATTTTGCTTATTGTATTTGAATAATAACATCGTTTTATTTTAAGCCAGGGATCATCATTAAAACAACTGTACTTTGAATGTATATCATTTAAGATTTTGCATAAATGTTTTAATTTGTTTTTAAGGAGGTTCGATCTTGTTATGAAAAGAATTAATTTTTTTTATTAAGTATAATTTTAGAACCTACATACATATTTCATTATAAGACCCATGGGCCACATTGCTCACCTGAGTAACTTTGGCCATTCTGTAATTTAAGAGATTTCCCAATTTGTAATTCCTATCTTAACACTGTCAATCCTAAAGTGTCATGATTCGAACAATTTAGAATCTACTCTACTCAAAGATACTTCCACATAAGTGTCAGCTTTTCTGGCCCCGTGGTTCTTGAGAAAAAGATTTTAAAAGTTTTTTCCTATATTTTTCTATGTTAAACATGGATTCCCTATTGTAGCCCCGTCCTACCCCGGGGGTCATGAATTGAATAATTTAGAATCTACACTACCCAAAGATGCTTTCACATGAGTTTCAGCTTTTCTAGCACAGTGGTTTTTGAGAATAAGATTTTAAAATTTTTTCCCTATATTTTTCTATGTAAAACTTGGATTCCGTATTTGTGGCCCCACCCTAACCCCGGGGATCATGATTTGAACAATTCAGCATCTACACTACCCAAGGATGTTTCCACATAAGCGTCAGCTTTTCTGGATGGTGTTTTTCGAGAAAAAGATTTTTAAAGTTTTTTTCCTATATATTACTATGTAAAACTTGGATTCCCTGTTGTGGCCCCGCCCTAACCACGGGGGTCATGATTTGAACAATTTAGCATCTACACTACCCAAGGGTAGTTGTTTACAGACGGATGGACGACGGACAACAGTTGAAATTCACATAAAATAATCTCCATGGAATACATGTAAGACCATCACTATCTCTAATTACTGCAAAAAATCTTTTCTCATGAATAACATGTACCTCTGAATAGGAGGGTGACTTTTCTGCTGTCACACCTACTGTATGGATCTTTCTTAATCGTTGAAATTGTGTGGAGAGGGGAAGGGAGACTTTATCATTCCTTTTAGAATCCCAAATGTATTCAATGGGATTCAGATTCGGGGATTAGGCAGCCAGTGCATTACAGATGCCTTTTTGTCTTTATCCTTGGGTGTTTCGCACATAAGTGTAACTCTTTAAGTAGGGCTGGGCAATAATATCGATATTTCAATATATTGCAATACAATGACAAAAAATATCATATCGCAATACGATTTTGTAATATCGATATATTGGCAATATACTTAGATTAAGGAATTTTGTCATTAAATATAAAAATGGACTTAAGAAAGTTTGTTATTAAGCCAAACAGTAAGTCAGAAGTTGTTTTTGGGGAACATTTCAGAGCATAACTTAAAGGAAATCAACAAGATTTTTTTTTCGTGTTGGTTACTTATCATAGTTATGTACATTCTGCATGTAAATTAACCCTTTCACCCCGATAGCCCGCTTCAGCGGGCAGTCAGTAAAACTCCTTTCACCCCTACAGCCCGCTGTAGCGGGTATTTAGACAGTTTGAATTTTACCGCCAAATATTTCATATACTGAAAGCAAAATACGAATCTGCGGCTTATAAATTAAAAGTAGCTATGTAAACAAACAAAAATGGATGCCAGATTGATGT
>NW_026940036.1:0-9654 GCF_032062105.1 Saccostrea cuccullata
CCTTGCACTCGTGACAATGAACTTTCACTTTAGTTTTTTCATTGGCAAATTTGCAAGGATCACACAATATTTCATTGCCTATTGTCTTGTTTGATTCATAATCAATAAGACGCATCATTACATGGTTGGTTGGTAAGTTTTCGGTCCATTCTGTAGCCGTCATATTTGGCAGTGACACTTCCATTCGACATATTGGGCAACTGAAGATACGTTGAACTTCATTTTCCTCTTCGACGGTTGTCGATACACGTACATAACTTTGGATACAATGTTCACAAAATGTATGCAAACACGGCAACCGTTTTGGTAGTTTCAGCTTTTCCAGACAAATTGGGCAGTTTAAAACCGAGTCATTATCACTATCTACATTAGCTGTTGCCATTTCTTATTAATTAATATTCTTAGCTGTCACTAATAACCTACTTTTGTTGATCTACTTTCGTTTTCAATGCTTGACAAAGGTCGATAACATGCTTCCGTCTTGATAATGCGCCCTCTACTTAGTGGAGTGACAAACCTACAGTATTCAATCTAGGAAAATCATTGCCGTTTATCGGTTCATGAAAAATAGTAGGCAAATCACCTGTACAGATTTTTGACCAGTGGCTGCTCCATCAATTAAACGTACAATGACGTTTACATGGTCATATCAATAATACAATAATTAAAATTAATCCTGCTTTAAGGGATTTTTTCTGCAACAGCTGCGAAATGAATTTCCGTAATAAGAATCAAAGAAAGACATTAAATATTGTTTAAATAAAATAACCTCGGCTTCTTGATAGTAAACCGACAAACAAAGTGCCAGATAATGAGCAAGTGTGCCTCTTCTGCTAAAATTGTGAATTTCATGGTTTCTTGTGTTAGGACAGGAATTTAATTAATCTTGTTGAATCTATGGTTAAAATGTAGTAGTCTGAAAATCTTCTCTGTTTCTGGGTATCTAGGAGGCAAGAGTGTACAAAGCAAGGTTTTTTTTGTCAAGGGTTTTTGTGCTGAACTGGCCTCTATTATAATTTTGAGACCACTGTATTTAAGTTATTAATTTCCTCTATGACTAGTATATGAGTCACTATGAAATAATTATGTTACTGAAAGGATAATTAACTGAATAAGATAATTATACAACATTTTTTAAAAAATAATATATAGGCCTCGTACTAAAAATTCTTTCAAAGTTTCTTGTGGTCTTGTAGAATTTTAAGTGATAGATAAATAAAGAAACGAAGAAAATGTAATTACAATACCACATGTCAGCCATAGCTAAAATTTTATTTTCACGAAAGCGTATTAGAGCCAAGTAATATTTTGTTTAAAGTTCTTAATCACAAAGATACGGTGGTATTATTAGGACACGTAATTATTTTTTTAAGATACCAAGAAAAAAATTGTCTTGTGAAAACTATGGAAGGGAATTACCGCCAAAAGTCTATGTATCTTGCTTTTATTCTTATTCTGCCTACTTCTTTATGCTTTGTTATTATTCTAACTATATGTCACTTTATTGTTTTCATATTCGTCTTTATTACATTTCACTTTGACTTTTATCCTTCTTCATTTTGCCCTTATTTCTATGTTGCTTTATTCTTGTTAATTCATTTTACTTTCTTTTAAATTGATACAGTTTCTTAAATGATTATCTCTATTACGAACGTTAGTTCAATCACGCAAACAATGAAGCGTATTCAATGAAGAGGAATAGATGTTGTCAAAATTTAGTGCGGCATTATAACGCTAAGTGGCAGGGTGTTGGTAAAATTAGGTAAGCAAACCCGGGCCGGGGTTATTCGACATTTTTCAATTTTCTGCCTTACTACTTTATCAATCGAACTTAGATTTTCAAATGACTGATGTTTGTTATAAATTCAGGTACTGTATGTACCCGATACATGCCATTCCCTCGGAAGTCTCGCTAGATGGTAAGATTTCCCCTGGGAGACTGACTACATAGTGATGCTTCCTTCGGAAGACTATACAGTGGGGCTTTCCCCGGGGAAGTTTCAATATATAGCTAGTCTTCCGTGGGAAATCTGGCTATAATATATAGCAATTCGCACCCTTTATATCAACCCCTCCCCCGAATAGTTTTTTTAATCGTAACACAATGTTTAAATACTAACGTTTTCAGTTTTTGAAGAAAAGTTATACGTCCTATATGAATAAATATTTAAATAATATCATTTTAATAGTGTTTTATAATTAA
The DNA here is from genome assembly GCF_032062105.1 of Saccostrea cuccullata. Lineage (NCBI taxonomy): Eukaryota > Metazoa > Mollusca > Bivalvia > Ostreida > Ostreidae > Saccostrea > Saccostrea cuccullata. The sequence continues at coordinate 2,204 of NW_026940036.1, forward strand.
ATCATTTTAACCATTTATTTAAAAATTTATAATTTTCATGTGTATTAATGGATATTTACTTCCTTCCCCCCCCCCCCCTGGGACGCCCCCCCCCCCCCCGGGTGCAGTCGCCCGAGTGGCACTGTGGTTACGGCGTCTGCTCTAGAGTCACGAAGTACAGTTTTAAGGAGTCGATCAATACGTCGTGGGTTCGAATCCCACTATAGGACGTGGAGTTCGGTCATTCGGATGAGATCTAGACCGTATTATCCGAGGTCCCGTGTCGCAGTAGGTGCTGGCACGAAAAAAGATCCCTCACTGCTCAATGGCTATAAGTGCCGAGTATATAGGACAAATTTGCATATCTCTCCACCGGCAGGAGATGGCTTCTCCATTTCAGTGAAAAATTCTCGAAGGGGACATTATACAATGTACAATCACACCCCCAAGTCTCAATATATTTACTGACTTCCGGGTGGACGACCTCCTATGGGTTAAGTTTCACCAGTAGAGGGGAGGGTGGCCACGAAACGTTTTCTTAAACGTAACTTTTTACTACTGGAAAAGTTCAGCGAAAGGCTTGTTGCCCCCATCCCTTACACTTTTTGTTGCAGTACTAATAGTCAATTTATATATTAAAAGTCATGTACTTAATGACATGCATATGAGTAAAATTTAGTACTGAAAAAAAGTTGACGACCTCCCCCCCCCCCCCCCCTTGCCTCCACCAAATAGAATTTTCGAGCTTTAAGATTTTTTGAGCTCCCCTGGCTGATGACAAATACGGTGCGTACTAAAGATATTAAAAATATTAAGATCTTTATGCCAATTAAACTGGAATTCAATTATCCAACAAATAATTTTAATAGAGTTATATTTTTCATGTGAGAGAACAATGACGTAGCATCGTTTTTGAAAGTGGGGAGGGGGGGGGGGGCAACAAGAGAATAAAAATTCAGGCTACCCGACTGAAAACAACTTGAAAAGCAAAAAAAAAAAAAAAGGGAAATTGTCCAAACTTGAAAATATATAGGCGTCGGAACCGGGAAGGGGGGGGGGGGGGGGCTTAGCCCCCACTTTTTCCGAAGATAGACTTAGAACATGTATAGACATTGAACATTCCTGCATAGGTTTAGCCCCCCCCCCCCCCTTTCCATGGACACGATGCAGTATGGGTTTGAAATGGGGAAAGTGGTGGTGTTTGGAAAAAAAATTGGCACTGGAATTCGAACTTAAAAACACCCCCACCCCCCACCCCCGAAATAGGATTTTTGTGTTTGGAGAATGAACATTTCTTTTTTTTCATGTCAGGTTTTTTTTTTGAAGGTCTAAAAAAATTCTTACTCTTAGCCCCCCCCCCCCCTCCCCAACTTTCAATTTTCTTCTGACGCCAATGAAATCCTATTTTCGGGGGGCGGGATGGGTTTTGGGTTAGATTCAACTTCTTCTATAGTATTAAATTTAAATTTTCTTCATACTATACTACATTAACTTATTTGACCCTTACTCTTACAAAACGTGGGTCGGCCTTTCAATGAACATATTCAGTATGGTATAAAGTTATGTCTGAAAAAAAAGAGGCCCCTATTCCTGTGTGCCCAGAGAAAATAAATATGGAGTTTCCATCACTGGATCGGGTGAAATCGGATCCAGCCTTCAGAAGTTCGATTGATAAAATGAAGAATCTCAAAGAACCCCAGCCCGGGTTTGCTTACCTAGTTAGCGAACACCCTGCCACCTAGCGTTATAATGCCGCACTAAATTTTGACGGTTTGACAACTTCCATTCGTCTTCATTGAATATGCTTCATTGTTTGCGTGATTGAATTAACATTCGTAGTAGAGATAATCCTAATAATTTATTTAAGAAACTGTATAAGTTTAAAGAAAGTAGAATGAATTTACAAGAATAAAGCAACATAGAAGTAAGGACAAAATGAAGAATGATAAAAGTTCGAAGTGAAATGTAATAAAGACGAACATGAAAACAATAAAGTGACATATAATTACAATAATAACAAAGCATAAAGAAGTAGGCAGAATAAGAATAAAAGCAAGATACATAGACTTTTGGCGGTAATTCCCTTCCATAGAAAACGAAATATTATCTTGTGATAATTATCACGAGATAATATGTCGTTTTCACGAGATGAATTTAATAAGTATATTAATGACACCTTTCACAGGTAAAACAATTAGGTATGGAGTACGGTATGTAATTGCGAAATTCATCCTTGTCATTCATTCATTCATTCTATCTTTATTTCCCCCCGTAGGAGATTGCATGAATATGAACATTTCAAATCATATAAACATTACAAGAGGAAAATAGAAAAAAATAAATACATATGAATTAGGAGGAAAAAAAAATAAATGTGTACATTATATTACATTAGGAAAGAACAAGGTTGCTGACTAGAGCGATATACAAGGTAGGGAAAAAAACAAGGTTGCTAACAGTAAGTATAGACAGGTCACTCTGTTCTCCTACGCAACTGTCTGTTAAACCATGCTGCAGTATCCCTTAGGAAACGAAAATTCAACATATGTAAGCTGAGACCATCAAAATGAGATAAGGTGCTTGAGATTAATCTAGCACCTAGCAGAAAAAGGTATAGGTCATGTGGACTGAGACCGGAAAGTTCGGCATTTAATATGATATCAAAGTTTTCGATCAGAGTGTCCCACCACGCTTCGCGGATGGCGGTTGTGCCCAAGCAGGTTGTAGAGATGTGCTCGAAAATATTCCTGAAGTTTTCTTCGCAGAGGGGACAAGGTTCTGGAGGAGAGTCTGAAAGAGTCCATAGCTTGACAATAAATTTACAGATTTCTATTTCGTGGATGTTGCTTGGAATTTCCCAGATAGTTTGCGGAGATTTCCCTGCGGTTATAGTATTGAAGAGAAGAAAGGACGGATCTGAGTACATCCGTTGACGTCTTGATTCCAAATGTACGTTGGTGACAGCTGTTTTAACATATCTTTTCCACATGTATTTTGGGGGGAAGTAACCATCTTGTAAGTATATAAGGAGGTACTGATGGAGGTCATACTTATGCAAAAGAGCCATGACGTCATTGATAAAGCCATAATGTTTAAGTTCAGGAGACTGTAAGTAAGAAAAAAGCCGATGGAGAAAAATCTGTTTCGTTAGAGTTTTGCTATCCAGTTCGCACAAACGGCCGAAGAATTGCAGTTTTCTTTTGTCAATTTCAGACGAAATCGGAAGAAGTCCAAGTAAGGATTCACAGATATCAGATCTGGTGTCTTTTGATAGACCAACAGCATGCTTGCATATGAAGTGTTGAAAAGTGCTAAGGGTTTGCAGATCCCTTTGACGTAAGTTGGACCAAAGTTCACATCCGTACAAGGTCGAAGGGAGTACAATTCTGGTGTAAAGCCGTGATATGGTGACTGGGTTAAGGTGTTCTTGTATTTGGAGGGCAAAATAAGCCTGTCGTCCTTTCCTGCATATATTTTCAATTTTCTCGGTATGGATGAGTTTGGATTGAAGAAGAATTCCTAAATGGTTGTACGTGTTAGATAAATACACAGGGTCTGGACCAAGAAACCATACTTTGGACTCGTCATAGTTGGTAGATGTTTTGGAAAATCGAAGAACACTAGACTTGTCAGCGTTGAACTTGAATCTCCAATTTTTAGAATAGTCATATGCTGTGGAAAGAATGTTTTGGATTGCTGCAGGATATAATCCTAGACAGGAAATGTCATCTGCAAGGGCAGGATTAGAACTTGTGATGTTGTAGATACACATATTGGGACATTTATCTTGAATGTCTTGAAGTAGATCATTTATGAAAACCAAATAAAGAAATGTAGAGAGTACCCCTCCTTGACGAACTCCTTGAGATACGGGAAACCAGTTCGAATTTGCGTTATTTACCACAACAGAACAGGCGGTATTCGTATGGCAGTCGTCTATAAGAGTCCAAAGCCGACCAGATACTCCCAGGCGGTGCAGCTTGTACATAAGACCATGTCGCCACACTGTGTCAAATGCTTTCTGGGTATCCAAGAAAGCAACGTATACCGGACTACCAAGCTCTATATTATGATATATAGTTTCTTGGAGGTTGAAAGATGCAGTGAGACAGCCGAGCTTCTGCTGGAATCCCTGTTGTTGTGTGTTTGGAAATTCAATAGCAGAAAGAACATGAGATTTTATCCTGCCTAATAACAGTTTTTCAAAAATCTTAAGAAGGCACGGAAGTAAGGCTATTGGTCTATAACTGTCCGGGGATTTCCGTGGTTTGTTGCTTCCCTTGTGTATAGTGACAATAATGTCTTTTTTCCAGGAGTCTGGGATTTGACCAGTTTTTATGATTGAGTTAAAAAGATGCTGTATACATAGTTTAAGTTCTAAGCCTCCGTAGATTATATGTTCGTTCTGAATTTTGTCTAACCCAGGAGCTTTTCTGTGTTTTAACTCACTGATGATCATGGAAATTTCGTCAATGGTGACATCTCCGCCTGGGAAGGATTTGTCAGTCAGAGTTTTGGTAGTTGTTTTCAGATTGGTGTAAGAATTTTCAATATATTGGGAGAAGTCAGAGTTAAAGGTACCGTTATCCTGTGGATTGTATATACGTTCAAAGTGTTGTGCGAAACAGTTGGATATATCCTCTGGGTTTGAGTACGTGACATCATCAAGTTCTATTTCAGGGTATGTTCGAGAGCTACGGGGTCTTTGGCGTTTGATGAGCTTCCAAAATAACCGCACATCACACTCTGAGGCTTCGTCAATGTCCTTAAATACCTTGGTTAGGAAGTCGTCGTGCGCAGATTGAAGCCCTTTACGAAAGTACCTTTTGGCGCGCTTGTAGTTCCTATAGGATTCGTGGCCCATACCACGCGGTCGACCTTCACTCATCCAAATCCTGCGTGTCTCACGTTCTTCGTCATGGAGTTCTTTAACTTTTGGAGTCCATTCTGGTTTTAAGTATGGTTTATATTTAGACACAGTGATAAACTGGGATGCAGCATTGTGTAACAGACAGTTGAGATCAGAGCAAAAAGTATCAATATCATTAACACAATCAAGGTTTCTATGATGCAATGTTTTACATTCACTTGAAACAAAATCGCGATATGCATTGATTTTACCAGAGTCTGTTTTATGCCATGCTGGCAAACAATGAAAACCTTTGTCTATAGTATGATACTTAGCATGATACTCAAGAACCATGAAAACTGGAAGGTGGTCAGATGTACAGCTAATTGAACCTTCCTCAAACACATGATACGTTTTAACATATTTACACAGAGAGTTGGTACAAAATATATAGTCAAGTGTAGACTTAGTTTGCATAAAGGTAAATTGAGAACCGGTTGCGTCGAAATCGACGCGGGGGCTTCCTATGCAGTTGCGAATTACAAATTGTTTGAGCAGATTCGATTTACATGCATTAACACGACCGTTATCTGTATCATAACAACTAGCATTGAAGTCCCCTCCAACAACAACATCGCCTATGGATGAAAAGTGAGCTATCAGGTCTTCAAGTAAGCTTAACTCGTTTACATAGGACTGAATAACCCCCCCCCCCCTTGCCTCCACCAAATAGAATTTTCGAGTTTTAAGATTTTTTGAGCTCCCCTGGCTGATGACAAATACGGTGCGTACTAAAGATATTAAAAATATTAAGATCTTTATGCCAATTAAACTGGAATTCAATTATCCAACAAATAATTTTAATAGAGTTATATTTTTCATGTGAGAGAACAATGACGTAGCATCGTTTTTGAAAGTGGGGAGGGGGGGGGGGGCAACAAGAGAATAAAAATTCAGGCTACCCGACTGAAAACAACTTGAAAAGCAAAAAAAAAAAAAAGGGAAATTGTCCAAACTTGAAAATATATAGGCGTCGGAACCGGGAAGGGGGGGGGGGGCTTAGCCCCCACTTTTTTTTTCCGAAGATAGACTTAGAACATGTATAGACATTGAACATTCCTGCATAGGTTTAGCCCCCCCCCCCCTTTCCATGGACACGATGCAGTATGGGTTTGAAATGGGGAAAGTGGTGGTGTTTGGAAAAAAAATTGGCACTGGAATTCGAACTTAAAAACACCCCCACCCCCCACCCCCGAAATAGGATTTTTGTGTTTGGAGAATGAACATTTCTTTTTTTTCATGTCAGGTTTTTTTTTTGAAGGTCTAAAAAAATTCTTACTCTTAGCCCCCCCCCCCTCCCCAACTTTCAATTTTCTTCTGACGCCAATGAAATCCTATTTTCGGGGGGCGGGATGGGTTTTGGGTTAGATTCAACTTCTTCTATAGTATTAAATTTAAATTTTCTTCATACTATACTACATTAACTTATTTGACCCTTACTCTTACAAAACGTGGGTCGGCCTTTCAATGAACATATTCAGTATGGTATAAAGTTATGTCTGAAAAAAAAAGAGGCCGCTATTCCTGTGTGCCCAGAGAAAATAAATATGGAGTTTCCATCACTGGATCGGGTGAAATCGGATCCAGTCTTCAGAAGTTCGATTGATAAAATGAAGAATCTCAAAGAACCCAAGCCCGGGTTTGCTTACCTAGTTTTGCCAACACTCGTAGCGAACACCCTGCCACCTAGCGTTATAATGCCGCACTAAATTTTGACGGTTTGACAACTTCCATTCGTCTTCATTGAATATGCTTCATTGTTTGCGTGATTGAATTAACATTCGTAGTAGAGATAATCCTAATAATTTATTTAAGAAACTGTATAAGTTTAAAGAAAGTAGAATGAATTTACAAGAATAAAGCAACATAGAAGTAAGGACAAAATGAAGAATGATAAAAGTTCGAAGTGAAATGTAATAAAGACGAACATGAAAACATTAAAGTGACATATAATTACAATAATAACAAAGCATAAAGAAGTAGGCAGAATAAGAATAAAAGCAAGATACATAGACTTTTGGCGGTAATTCCCTTCCATAGAGAACGAAATATTATCTTGTGATAATTATCACGAGATAATATGTCGTTTTCACGAGATGAATTTAATAAGTATATTAATGACACCTTTCACAGGTAAAACAATTAGGTATGGAGTACGGTATGTAATTGCGAAATTCATCCTTGTCGAGTTTTGTTCTTTGGTCGCCATCTTTGGCTTTGAAAAAAAAAACATTAGCATATTCTGACGATGGGCGATCGTAACTTTTTCATTTCAGTCAGTGTTGGATTCACAGTATAGAGAGTGGTATGGCGTATGCAGCATGTGATGACCAAGATCATTGTTACGGTATTAATTTGGTATTGCTTTAAAGTATAATTTAGTAAGGAATCAAATTCACACGTCACTGTTATTCACTTAATATTAATTTAAACTTAATAATAATTCTATTATTCATAATAAAGATCCATTATCGACATCACTTGGTATAAGGTATACCTTAAGAAGGGATTTTTCTAATTTTTTCTAGAGTATAAAAATAAATGGTTTTCACTGATCATGCAT
>NW_026940037.1:0-9755 GCF_032062105.1 Saccostrea cuccullata
CTATCTCGAACACGTTCCGTTCATAAACAGGGGCGTCAGCAAAGTGAGTATAAATAAATTACTTGACAAACCAGTTTAAATCTGACTTAGAGATTTACTCAACAAAATTATAATTTGATAAATTCAAATCACTGCACTGAAAATTAATAAAAAATAGATAACAACAACATTAATATCCAAATAGAATTTTTATAACGTTTTTAATAATATAATCTCTAAATAAAATTAAATACCAGGCGCAAGGACAGAAGCTCTATAAATAGACTGTCGGTAAATAAACTATAGTGCGCGTTTCGCGTACTTTAAATATGCGCAAAATCAACCGTTACATTCCTCCCCGCACAATTTTGTTGATGCCCTCATCAACAAGTAGATAAAACTGACTATATACACAATTTATAAAAACACGAAGAAATGTCATTCGTTCAAAGTCATAATCTATGCCTCTATCTCCTCATCAGAATCAGACTCTTCACAAATATTATTTTGCTCGTTTTGGGGCTTTTCTTTCATGTCTAAGAGCTCATTTCTGTGAAGAACTTTTGTTTCATTACTTCCATCTGCTACTTTACTTCGTAAACATTTTCCTGCAACTTACCTGTGACAAAGTAAGGATCTGATTTCCACACATCTTGTATCTTATTCCTACCTTGTACATGATTTTTGATAAGGACCTTTGTTCCTACATCAATAGAACAAGGAGTGGATTTCCTTTCGTGAAACTCTCGTCGTTTTTCTGCACTCTTCTCTGTGTTATTACCTGCAACAGTCCAGGCGTACTTAAGATGTTCTTTGTGGGACTTCAACCAATCGTCCACCTGGTAACTTACATCGTCCTTGTTGGTACCTAACAAGTAATCTACAGGTAATCTTGGTTCTCTTCCATAAAGGAGAAAATAAGGAGTCAATCCTGTGGAAGAATGAGGTGTAACATTGTAAACATAAACAAGTTCTGGTAAAAACGCTGTCCATTTTCTTTTTCTCTGCGCATCAAGCGTTCTTAACCTATCATGCATCGTTCGGTTGAATCTCTCGCATTGCGAGTTACCTTCAGGATGATAGGGAGTACTACGTGACTTTTTGATACCATACAACTTGCATAACTCTTTAACCACCTCACCTTCAAAATACCTACCTTGGTCACTATGCAAACGACTTGGTATGCCAATTTTATGGAACCAATTGTAAACCAGTTGTTTAGTGACAGTAGAAGCTTTCTGATTCTTTGTAGGAATTGCCATGGTAAATTTCGTGAAAACGTCCGTCAAAACGAGAACATTCTCAAAACCATCTGAAGATTTTTCTAATAACGTGAAATCCATTGCCAAAATGTCTAATGGCTGATTAGCTATCAAGTTACCTATTGATGGTCTAATTGTTGGAACTGGTGTCTTAGCAGTTTTGCATCTTTCAAATCTCTCGATTCATTTGATCACGTCTGCCTGCATTCCTGGCCAGTAACATCTTTTCCTCACAAGTGCAAATGTTCTCTCGCGTCCCTGGCGTCCAGAACAATCATGCAGAGACTCCATTACCTGTGGCCTAAGACATTTTGGTAACACTAACTGCAAACACTCACCATCCAATCCCTTGCTTGTCATGTACAAGACACCGTTCTTGAACTGTAACAAATGATACTTCCTTAGGTATTTTCTCACCTCTCCGTTCTCTTTTGAAATTTGGCGTGATGTTGGTTTGTGACCAATCTCCATCCAGTGAAGCACTCTATTGATCTTTGGATCCTCCACCTGCAGTTTCCGTAAATCGTCTGAAGTGTATTCAGGAAACATAGGAGTTAGTTCTTTATCCGTTGTAATTGTCTGACAGTCTGTAATAAATTCTCTCAAGGAAATACTTTAGACAAATCTGCTAAAATTTCCCCAGAATTACTATCTAAATACCTTCTGCTAAGACTATCTGCGTTTTTGTTTGACTTTCCGGATCTATACTTGATATCAAAATTGAACTGTGTCAACTCGGAAGCCCATCTCAGTTCATTGGCTGCTAACTTTGTTGTTTTGAAATAACTAAGGGGATTGTTGTAGTATTAACGATAAAACTGCTACCTAACAAATAGTCCCGAAACTTTTCAGTTACCGCCCATTTTAGAGCAAGTAATTCCAATTTCATGGAGCTGTAATTCGACATGTTTCTCTCACCTGGTCTAAGGCTTCTAGATGCATAGGCGATCACGACTCTTCCGGACTCTTGTTGTTGACTCAAAACTGCACCCAATCCATCGAAACTGGCATCTGTTTCTACGATAAATGGAGAGCTGAAGTTTGGAAAACCTAAAACTGGGGTATTTGTAAGACATGATTTAATTTTTTTAAAAGCATTGTCACACTCTGAATTCCATTTATCTTTGAACGGAATTTGCCTTGTTACAATTTCCCTACCTTTGGTCTTTTTCTCTTGTTTAGACAATACAGCATGAAGAGGAGCAGCAATTTGACTAAAACCTTTTATGAATTTGCGATAGTACCCAGCCATGCGGATGTAACGAGTAAAGTCAAGTTCTTTTTTTACGGTTCTTTTATTTTAATTAAATTTTCAAATTGGCAATGAGCTACAAACAAACAAAAATATATACACACATTACCAATAGAACACACAAACAAAAATAAAATAATTAATCAGCATATCAAGTTAAATTCAAACAAACACATACCATGCACCAAAATATGGCGATGCCACACCCAGTCACTCATACATGAATGTTTTACACTGCGTATGTGATGTCTACATCGAAATAAACAATATACCGGTATTTATTATATATACGATAAAAGGATATACTATTTAGTATAATTCAAGTTTAATAAAACACAAGACTAACACACATTTCAGCACAGTAACTTGATAAACCAGTTTAAATCTTAGAGATTTACTCAACAAAATAATAATTTTATAAATTCAAATCACTGCACTGAAAATTAATAAAAAATAGATAAACACATTCAAATAGAATTTTTATAACGTTTTTTAATAATATAATCTCAAATAAAATTAAACACCAGGTGGGCGTCAGCACATGGTGCGCGTTTGTTCTTTAAATAGTATAAATAAATTACTTGATAAACCAGTTTAAATCTATACGAGATTTACTCAACAAAATAATAATTTTATAAATTCAAATTTTCACTACACTGAAAATTAATAAAAAATAGATAACAACTACATTAATATTCAAATAGAATTTTTATAACGAATTTTTAATAATATAATCTCTAAATAAAATTACGAAAAAATATTTTGACGTCAAGGCAGTCAGCAAGTTTTGTTCAGCGCTTTGTAGAACTCTTTACCATACTAAACGACCTGCTAAAACAATAACAACGAGGAAAATGTGTAAGGATTTGTTATTTCATTGGTATACAATTTTTTTTTTTACAATTAATTCCACCAGAGTAAAATTAAAAGCTCCGGACGACCATCAGTTAATACATACGTTATTTATTTAATATCTTTACGGTATTAATATCGTTGATCCGCGTGGCATAAATCGGCGCTGCACGATTCTAACTCATCCTTTCCTACATATGAAAATGTTAAATTGGGGTAGCAACAGCATACATTTTTAAAGTACATGTGTACTTTAAGAAAAGAGAATGGTTTTTGTAATTTTATATGTAATAACAAAGAAGGAAGTATTAAACGATTCCCGATTGATAAAATGCAAACCATCTCCCTCGTTTTTTTTTTTAAAAATCAACAAGTAGATTAAAACGTAAGTGTTTTACTATATACACAATTTATAAAAACGCGAAGAAATGTCTTTCGTTCAAAGTCATAATCTATGCCTCTATCTCCACATCAGAATCAGACTCTTCACAAATATTATTTTGCTCATTTTGGTGCTTTTCTTTCATGTCTAAGAGCTCGTTTCTGTGAAGAACTTTTGTTTCATTACTACCATCTGCTGACTTTACTTCGTAAACATTTTCCTGTAACTTACCTGTGATAATGTAAGGATCTGATTTCCACACATCTTGTATCTTATTCCTACCTTGTACATGATTTTTGATAAGGACCTTTGTTCCTACATCAATTGAACAAGGAGTGGATTTCCTTTCGTGAAACTCTCGTCGTTTTTCTGCGCTCTTCTCTGTGTTCTTACCTGCAACAGTCCAGGTGTACTGAAGATGCTCTTTGTGAGACTTCAACCAATCGTCTACCTTGTAACTTACATCGTCCTTGTTGGTACCTAACAAGTAATCTACAGGTAATCTTGGTTCTCTTCCATAAAGGAGGAAATAAGGAGTCAATCCTGTGGAAGAATGAGGTGTAACATTGTAAACATAAACAAGTTCTGGCAAAACGCTGTCCATTTTCTCTTTCTCTGCGCATCAAGCGTTCTTAACCTATCATGCATCGTTCGGTTGAATCTCTCGCATTGCGAGTTACCTTCAGGATGATAGGGAGTACTACGTGACTTTTTGATACCATACCACTTGCATAACTCTTTAACCACCTCACCCTCAAAATTCCTACCTTGGTCACTATGCAAACGACTTGGTATGCCAATTTTATAGAACCAATTGTAAACCAGCTGTTTAGCGACAGTAGAAGCTCTCTGATTCTTTGTAGGAATGGCCATGGTAAATTTCGTGAAAACGTCCGTCAAAACGAGAACATTCTCAAAACCATCTGCAGATTTTTCTAACAATGTAAAATCCATTGCCAAAATGTCTAATGGTTGTTTAGCTATCAAGTTACCTATTGATGGCCTAATCGTTGGAACTGGTGTCTTAGCAATCTTGCATCTTTCACATCTCTCGATCCACTTTATCACGTCTGCCTGCATTCCTGGCCAGTAACATCTTTTCCTCACAAGTGCAAATGTTCTCTCGCGACCCTGGTGTCCAGAACAATCATGCAGAGACTCCATTACCTGTGGTCTAAGACATTCTGGTAACACTAACTGCAAACACTCATCATCCAATCCCTTGCTTGTCATGTACAAGACACCGTTCTTGAACTGTAACAAATGATACTTCCTCAGATATTTTCTCACCTCTCCGTTCTCTTTTGAAATTTGACGTGATGTTGGTTTGTGACCAATCTCCATCCAGTGAAGCACTCTATTGATCTTTGGATCCTCCACCTGCAGTTTCCGTAAATCGTCTGAAGTGTATTCAGGAAACATAGGAGTTAGTTCTTTGTCCGTTGTAATTGTCTGACAGTCTGTAATAAATTCTCTCAAGGAAATACTTTGAGACAATTCTGCTAAAATTTCCTCAGAATTACTCTCTAAATACATTCTGCTAAGACTATCTGCGTTTTTGACTTTCCGGATCTATACTTGATATCAAAATTGAACTGTGCCAACTCCGAAGCCCATCTCAGTTCATTGGCTGCTAACTTTGTTGTTTTGAAATAACTGAGGGGATTATTGTCTGTGTATACGATAAAATTGCTACCTAACAAATAGTCTCGAAACTTTTCAGTTATCGCCCATTTTAGAGCAAGTAATTCCAATTTCATGGAGCTGTAATTCGACATGTTTCTCTCACCTGGTCTAAGGCTTCTAGATGCATAGGCGATCACGACTCTTCCAGACTCCTGCTGTTGACTCAAAACTGCACCCAAACCATCAAAACTGGCATCTGTTTCTACGATAAATGGAGAGCTAAAGTTTGGAAAACCTAAAACTGGAGTGTTTGTAAGACATGATTTGAGTTTTTCAAAAGCATTGTCACACTCTGAATTCCATTTATGTTTGAACGGAATTTGCCTTGTTACAATTTTCCTACCTTTGGTCTTTTTCTCTTGTTTAGACAATACAGCATGAAGAGGAGCAGCAATTTGACTAAACCCTTTTATGAATTTGCGATAGTACCCAGCTAGGCCTAAAAAGGAACGTAATTCTTTTTCTGTTTGAGGAGTTTTCCAATCTTTGATTACAGAAATTTTCTCTGGGTCAACTTTGACACCGTCTTCGCTAACAACATGACCTAAGTATTTGACCTCTCTTTGGAAAAAGTGGCATTTTTAAGGTTTTATTTTTAGATTGTGAGATCTTAATCTGTTGAAAACAAATTCAAGCCGTTGGATATGATCATCGAATGATTGAGAAAAGACAAGAATATCATCGAGATACAAAAGAAGAATTTCGAAATTTTTGTCACCTAAACAAGCTTCCATTAATCTTTGAAAAGTACTTGGGCTATTACAAAGACCGAAGGGCATGCGGACAAATTCATACAAACCCAAGGGACCAACTCTAAATGCCGTTTTCTGGCTGTCCTGCTCATCCATCTGTACCTGATAGAAACCTTGTGCTAGATCTAATGTAGAAAAGAATTTAGCGCCATGAAGTGCGTCTAATGCCTCCTCGATCCTGGGAATTGGAAATGCGTCTTTGTTTTGAGATTTAGTCGCCGATAGTCGACGCAAAGACGTAATGTACCGTCTTTCTTGCGTACTAATACAAGAGCGGCTCCATATGGACTTGTACTGGGTCTAATAATACCTTGTTTCAGAAGAGTTTGAATGTGCAACTTCACTTCTTCGATTTGATTAGGAGGTATACGTCTGTGTGGCAATTTGACAGGAACTTCATCTGTGGTAAGTATTTTATGTTTGACCGTATCGGTAGAACCCAGATCGTCGCTGTTTTTGGAGAAAACATCCTGATGCTTATTCAGAACTGATACCAACCTTTCTTTCTCGTCATCTGATATGATTCCTCCAACATCGACTTCTACACCATGAATTTGAATGGCTTTAATTGTGCTTACTACTGCTTTGACATCATCTAGCCTTTCAAAGTTTTCATGAATATTTTCGATGTGTACTTGAATTTCTTGAGTACTTACCTCAATTTCTGCCTGACAGTTGGGCTGAGCAGCGTACTCAACGTTGACGTCATAAAGGATGCCGATCCTGGTCTTTGGATTCAACCAAACATCTTCATCTCCGATGTTTACGACTCGAACTGGAATCATACCATTCTCTACATCTGCGTAGGTATCGATCACCAAGATGTTTTTCGGTAGAGTACCATTATTGCCATGGACAGCTTGAACCAACCCACTGAAGTTCTTGGACGTCTGACGTGCAGTACCTAAAACAACCTTCACTGAATTTGCAGGAATTTTAATAGGATCTTGACCCGCAACTTTGACAAAACTAGATCTTTGAGAACCTGAAACTGACGTATTCATTTCAAAAATCGACAATGTATTCAATAACTGATCATTCTTTTCAGTGACTGAATACAAATTTTGTTCAACTTGTTCCTTTAGAATATGGAAGAAATTACTCCCGAGTACTCCAGGAACTTGTAACTTTTTCTGCTTACCATATTGGTCTATGGTATCCTTAACCACCAGTATTCCAACATTTGGTACACGACCATGAGCAGTGTCTATCACTACCTCAATATAACCAATGTATGGTATAGGTAAGTGATTGGCGCCAGACACTTTCATCCACTTCGTAACGTCAATTAATTTAGGTTCAGCTTTCAACAGATCTCGAAAGTAAGTTTCAGTGATAGCACATGTAGATACTTGTGAACCAGTGTCAATCAGACACGAAATTGGCTTACCTTCAATCTGTACTGTTACGACAGGACATTGTCCTATAGCTCTGTCTATGATCCTCTGATCAAATGAGTCTTTTATCCTCTCACTTTCATCTGCTGGGCGACTCTCTACAACAGACGCTTCGCGTTTAAAGGAAAATTAGAGACAGGTGCCCCTTGTGACTTACCTTTGCGTGGAGGATTGTTGTTTTCTAACTGAGTACTACAGTCTTGTACTTTGTGTCCCTTTCCACCACAACAGAAACATGTTAAATGGGATTGTTTGACTTTAGGAAATTGTCTTCCTTGCAAGGGTTTGGTTTCAAACTGTGGATTTACTTTTCTCATAACCTCTTCCGAAAATTTCTTTAACTCTTTTTGATTTTCATCTATTTGCTTTTGTTGCAATTTTAGAATATCAAGAATATCTGATAACTGACCATCATCATGTGATTTTGTAACCTTTGTTTTCATACTCTCTTGAATGCTAGTTTCATGTACTGAGCATGACTTACCCAGTGGCTCACTCTTGTAATCTTCAGACCATCGTAACACTGTTTGTCTAAATTCACCAAAAGGCATAGATTTCTGTTCGAACGAAAACCGTCTAATCTCTCTTCGGAGAGATGAATCACGAATGCCTTCAACAAACCGCTCTTTTAACATCTCATCGAAATCGCTTACAGCTTTGTAATCTTTTGCCACGATCTTGTCGAGTAATTTCATTAATGCTAAAGAGTAATTTTGCAACGACTCGCCATGTTTCTGATCTCTTTGATAGAATTGCTGTTGCAACGCGCCCAAAGTTTCTGTACTTGCAAAAACATCTTTAATGATATCTAAAATTTTGTCAGATGTATTTCTTTCCATTCTAGGTCTTAATCTTATTTCATCTTTTGCCTGACCACCTAAATTGTCCATCAAAAAATCTATCTTTGCATCTTCATCATCAATAACTTTTAAATGTTGCCTAGCATCATCTAACCATTCTGCTACATCAGGGTCACTCTCTTTCACAGGTCTACCACACAACCTTGCAATCTTTTTCTCTCTCGCAACATAGACAGTTTTATTTGGTTTTGGTTCATGTTTATATTTCATTTCTATTTCTTTTAAACTCAAAGCACTTTCAGTTTTCTTCAACCTCTGGTGAAGTGTTGCTATTTCACTCTCTAACTGTTCTGATTTTTCTTTTTCAAGTTCAAGAAGTTCTTTCATTTCCCGCTTAGTAGACATATTTGAAAGAGTGGATTAATACACAAATGCACAGATATAATTACACAATTCTTATTGTTTAAGTGCACAATTATAAACAGGTGAAGTTTTTTTTGTCACCTCAATGGGCGTTGTTTGGAACACTCGGATGTCCGTTGTGTTGACGTTGATCATAAACCAAACTCAAAGTCTTTGGCGAATGCACTCGTTAATTGGTAGTTGAACTTAGAACTCAGGACATCAGAAACGTCAATCGAATGGCACTGTAGTCTGTTAAACGTCGACAAAGGCAAAAGGCACTTCAGAATTCCGAAGTTGTCATCGAGTGTGGGCCTAGAAGTAACTCATTGCCAAAAGATTTTTTTAATTGTATGTCCACGACGCCATTTGTAACGAGTAAAGTCAAGTTCTTTTTTACGGTTCTTTTATTTTAATTAAATTTTCAAATTGGCAATGAGCTACAAACAAACAAAAATATATACACACATTACCAATAGAACACACAAACAAAAATAAAATAATTAATCAGCATATCAAGTTAAATTCAAACAAACACATACCATGCACCAAAATATGGCGATGCCACACCCAGTCACTCATACATGAAATGTTTTACACTGCGTATGTGGTGTCTACATCGAAATAAACAATATACCGGTATTTATTATATATACGATAAAAGGATATAATATTTAGTATAATTCAAGTTTAGTAAAACACAAGACTAACAACTTTCTTACCGTAACACGCATCACAACTCGAACACATTCCATTCAACACAGGGGCGTCAGCACAGTGAGTATAAATAAATTACTTGATAAACCAGTTTAAATCTTAGAGATTTACTCAACAAAATAATAATTTTATAAATTCAAATCACTGCACTGAAAATTAATAAAAAATAGATAACAACTACATTAATATTCAAATAGAATTTTTATAACGTTTTTTAATAATATAATCTCTAAATAAAATTAAATACCAGGCGCAAGAACAGAAACTCTATAAA
>NW_026940038.1:0-9959 GCF_032062105.1 Saccostrea cuccullata
CGCCCATGGCGTGGTTCACCCTTAAGAAATGAGGGGAGGAACTGAAGCATTTTTTTTCTTCTTTTTTTCAATACAACTATCTGTTCAATTTCCGCGATTAAAATGCCTTTTATCTCTATAATATAGAAAATTAAAAGATCATTTAATAATTTTACGAGATAAAAAAAAATAAATGAAAAGTTCTAAAATTTTATTTGTCTTGCCTTCTTTTAAAATTAAAATAAACAAAGAAAACATAAAAATCTACGACTTTGGATACTATTACCATGGAATTAAATTCGGGGGACACCGCTCGATTTGAAGCACCGAAATCCCTAGGCATGCGCAGAAGCCAGTGCTCAGTGTCGCTCTTTTGCCTATATATTCTATTAAGAGCGACACTGAGCACTAGCGACAGTTTTCACGGTTACCCCGGGGTAAAAAACTTTGGCAAGTCCCACATACGTCACCATACTATGTATATTTGTAATTACTGGCCTCTGAACTGGACAAATATAAAAGAGGAAAACTAGAAACGCACACTAATATTTTATCAATATTTATAAACAACAATGAGCTATTGTATTATTGAAACGGGCAAATTAGTGTGGCGAAATTTCATCCATAAAACAGACTCGGTTATTAGCCTGAAAGTATGATAACCTAAACGTTTCTCGTCTACCCATAGGTACCTGTTGTTTACGAATTATTATGTAACGTAACCCAAACGTCTGTTGTCCTTTTTTTTAAAAAAAAATGCACATCCTTTTCCATAAGTCACAACGTGATCATACCATGTGTTCTTTATTTACAGACCCTAAACCGTGCTACTACACCTTAGAAACGAACCGTACCGTTCCGTGCAGAAAGCGTACCGTCCCGTGAACAAAACGTCCCTTCCTGCACAAAGCGAACCGTTTCTGCAGAAAGCGTACCGTCCGTTCTCAAAGCGTACCGTTCCGTGCATAAAGCGTACCGTACCGTTCTCAAAGCGAACCGTACCGTGCACAAAGCGTACCGTACCGTCCACAAAGCGTACCGTTCCGTGCAAGAAACGAACCGTACCGTTCTTTTTTAATTATGCAAACCACGCCCCCCAATGATTTTTGAATCGTGTAATGACCAAATAAGTCATTTTGGTTTATTTCTCGCTACGGCGACTGTGAAAGGGGACGGAGGTTGTGTCTGCCTGTTCAAACACCATTATCAAATATCATGCGTCTGGGCCTTCAACTGTAAAAATAAGGAAACTATTCGAAGCAAACTACAACTTTATAACAACTAGACAGAGTGTGAGACGATTTCTTATTTGCTAAAAATTAGATCAACTGGTTGTGTTTGTGGTCAAACGTACAGTACAGGCCAGGATTTTTTTTTCCCCCAAAACCGACGGGGCAGTGTGGACCTCGAACGATGTCGGCGTTTTTGAAGTCTTTCATTTTCTTTATATCAGAAAATTAAATCAATTTTCTTTTGAAATATTAGTTTATTTTAATAATCGTAATTTAATTATACAGATATTTAAAATAATATTAAAAGATGCCCCAAAATTCAAAATAATCGTGCTCGTGCCCGGAGAAAAAAACCCTCTTTCTTTGTGTCAATCATTCATGTTTCATAATCCTATAATTATATTTGACAAAAAAATAGGTTAATGATATAATCCACTAAGAAAGAACACGCTTTCATGAATTTATCCCCTAGTTGTTTTATTTTTGATTTTAATTTTGCTCATTTAAATTTTAAATCTTTTTCGATACAAGATCCTTTTTGTCGTAAGTATGCATTCTTATGTAAAAATTTAAAAAAGAACCGTAATAGACTCTCACATTAATTCTGTTAAGATTTTTCTATAGGCGAATCATTTGTGCAGTTTTACTTACACTGAAAATCTGTAATCATAAAAAATATGGATTAAAATATTACATGCGGTAAACGTGAAGATTTCTACTGAACTGACAGAGATGATAATCTTACTAATAAAACTGTGATAAACTTTCACGCTGCATATACAAAAATCGCCAGCCGAATTTCTTGCAACTAAAATGTGCAAACTGCAGTATATATATTACTTCATTCTGAAATACATCTCATGAAAAATAAAAAAAAAGTTTCAAAAAATACAGATATTATAAGGTTTGTTACCTGTTCCCGATCCCCTTGTAGAAAGCAATACGAATTAGCTGGTCGAAAGTTCTTTAGAAGTCTGCAAAATCGGACGTTGTTGTAAATAATAAAAAAAAAATTTCAGGAAAAGTCCTTATTAGTGTCTGAAAAAAGATAATTTACTAAATCAAATGAAATTAAAAAAAAATCAATCCTCTTTCAAGCCATTCGAGTTATGCTTGTTACCCCCCCCCCCCCCCCGAGAAGGCGATACTTATGCAACTTTATGAAACTTTAAATTGTGCTTTAAAAAAAAAAGAAAATTATAAATTAGGGATACATGCTTCAATTTTGTCTGAAAAAAATAATTTAAGAAGTAAATTTATAATCAGTGTTGTGGTGAAACCTTGAAGATGAATTTGCTGGATGTCAGTTGAGTAATAAATACACTTGATATGGTCAGAACTAAATAATTTGAAAGGTGTTTAAACACGGGACCCCCCCCCCCCCCTCCGGCTGTGACCCAATATTTTATTTAAACAGGTGTGAACTATGAACTGACCATAAGAATGTTTCAAATAACAGGAGAAATTCTTCTTGCGTAAACAGACTTTCCGTGTCACCTAGCGTCATACCATTTTGATTGACAGGTAATGCCAGAATTTCTGCCTCAGCATGCATGTACAGAGAACGGATTATTCATTGAACAATAGTTGTAAAGGGGTTGATTAAAAAGAATCATAGACTGATTAATTGTATTTAGCATGTAAATAAAAGAAAATGAGAATAAATACAAGTTATTATTTTTTTACAGATAATGTATTAAAGGGTTGCATCTCTCTCTCTATCCCCCTCTCTCTCATTCACGACATTGTTTTTACAGACTACAAGAATAGAATAACTTAATAAAATAAAGAAAACTTATTGAAATAATTACTTAATACACTGAAAGGATTAATGAAAACATAAATACTTGTCTGTGAAAAGAATGTTTTCTGTAAGAGAAAGCGCTCGGAAATTATTGTATTGATTTCATGTTTCTGCTGCCGATTTTCGTATTTATTTTGTTTACTGATATTTTTCTTCTGCAGCAAACATTTGAACGGTAGATCTATTATTTTAAAAATTAGAAAAAAAACAATGTACATATCTAATTACTAGGAATAAAAATGAAGCAGGAAGAGTGATATTTATTTCGTATAGATCAATGAATCAAAAATAAGTTACATATGTATATATATGTTATATGTATAGAACAAGTATATAGGCCTATAGTCCTATACCTGATATATATTAATTCCTTTTAATTATCTTACAACTTTATTTTAAAGTGAAAAAAATATTTCATTTATTTTTTCCGTTTTAAAATGAAGGTTCAGCATACGTAAAAAATAAGCACGGAAATCTTTACGGGTTCTATATAAATACATATCTATACATAATGTCAAAGACATCGGTGGGATGATGTATTTTCTTCCTTTTATTTTTTTTTCATTTTTCTCCATCACCGCTGTAGTGTAAATTTATGTTTAAATTGAAACCAAGAAATTAATTTGTTAAAAGCGGAAATATAATTATATACGTGCATTAAGTACTTCAAAAGTCATTTAAAATGAATTAAGTTTTAGCAGCCAATCAAAAATTAAAGCTTACAGGCTCCGCCTACTTCATTTGCATACGGTTTCCCAAAGCGTACCGTCCACAAAACGAACCGTTCCGTGCAAGAAACGAAACGTACCGAAACGTACCGTTCACAAAGCGAACCGTTCCGTGCACAAAGCGTACCGTTCCGTGCACAAAGCGTACCGTACCGTGCACAAAACGACCCGTACCGTTCCGTGCACAAAGCGTACCGTTCCGTGCATAAAGCGTACCGAACCGTACCGTTCAAGTGGTATAGTAGCACGGTTTAGGGTCTGTACAAACGGTGCTAGGCCAAATCGTTCACGCATAAATTCTATAAAACCGGAAGTAAATTTTTAGGATCTTTCTCTATATACGTCACAAGTTACATGGTGTGGAGGACCCTTAAACAAACATATATTAGTATATTAATCTATGTAAACAAAACATGACACGAAGTCTGTTTATATAACCAAGGTTTGCAGCTCTAAATCTGTCTTGTATCTTAAGAAATGAAGTTCAAATTTTTTATGATCATTAGAAAGACCCTAGTTAAATATTTTTTTTAGCTGAACTGTGTCTATGCCCCTTTAAAGTCTGGTCATACAGATGAGATTAGTCCTTTAGATGAGACCGTATTTAAACCGAAGTCCCGTGTTATAGAAGGCGGTAGAACGAAAAAGATCCCTCACTGCTTAATATGCCTACATATTAATTTATGGACATACAAAATGCAATTACTGAAAATGTCAAAATTTGACTTGTATCTTTTCACTTAAAGTATAATTAATAAATATATGAAGATCTGTGATTTTAGAAAAATAATTGATGGATGTATATGGAGAGGTACAGTATACTGGCATTGTTATTCCCGTTAGTGCCGAAAAATCGTCTAACAGGTGGAAAAAAATATTCAGTATATTGATTTGATTGCTGATTCACATACAGATGGATCAACAAAGTGACCCTGTCCTTATTCACTGTCGTTTCAGTGAGCTTGTCAACATTTTAAGCCCCAAGGTTTTCAGTAGAGGCCCAAAGAGGCATGTAACTACATCTGCGTATATTTTTGTACTATCATAAAACATTCTGTCAATTAGTTGAAGCATGTTGGATATAAAGTACACAATACATAAGTAAAATAAAGTAAACATATTGTCACAAGCAACAAAGTAGGATCATAAATCTGTGTACTAATAAGAATATAACATACGTGTATATTCAAATAAACAAGTGACATTTTGTAATACTTTGATCCCACTGGATATTAAGTTTACAATACAAAAGCAAAATGAAATGAACATATCAACACAAGCAACATAGGTCGATCGCTAATCTGTGTTTTAAAAATTTGCAATCGTGAATGAACATATTCCCTTCTTGCCCGACACTTCCAAACAAATTTGAACATTTACAGCTACACTAAAATAGGTACAAGCAGTATAGCATACACATTCACTTAAAATGAACTCTCCAGCACTCTCCATTCTTATAAGATTAAGTAAAACATGCAATTCTTTAATATTCTACACAATAATCAACGAGATCCTAATCTGTAGCTCCTTCATTACGGTTGATAATTGTTTCTATTTCTTGGACATTTTATTTGATTGTCTCTAAACCTTCTTGAATTTTAACAATTCTACAATATAATACTTTCATGTAAATTAATTGATTCTGATTTTATGCTATATATTTGTTAAAAGCACCATCATCAGATTAATGATAAAGCCATTATCTCTAACGTAGCAACGGTAACATTGCTTGACTACGGGTGATATTCCATAAAAAATAGCGACTGAACAGAATTCATATACACAAGGTTCACTGTTATTGAATTTTGTCAGAGAGTTGGACGCCAAACTGGACGCTAAAAATGTTATATAGATCTGTTCTCTATTTTGGTAAGCCTTATATATTAAGCTTATTTCTTTAAATCTAGGATAGCTGGAGAAAACACATAAAATTTTTTCACATATGTTCAATGTCCCATAATTATTGTAACAATATACAAGTCAGTCCTTATCTATCATTATCAAACAGTTCCAAATACAGAACATATTTAACCATTAATTCTATATATGGGAGCCATCCAAATGCGTCATTTAAAGTCACAGGGGAAGTAAATCCTGTTTAATCCTAACAATACGCCGTGTGCTCATTCAATGATCAGATGAAAAACTAAAAATTCAATAAATCAGTTATCCAAAAGTGTACAAAACATATAAGGAGACTCATATTAAGTATGAAAAACGTCAGTCAGCAATTGAATACTCAATGCTAAAAATAAATTGTATTTGCAATAGACTAAAAATAACTTTTTAGCGATCATAAAATTACATCTCGCTAAAAATAAAATACCTTCTTAAGGACAAATCGCTAAATTTGCGTCTTGCTAAAATTTCCACTTATACAACTAATAGCTTGAAGGGTTATGAATGAAACTTGTGGGTTAATTGCAGATTTCCGACATCTCCTCTCAAATGGTTCCAAAATTTTGATTTTTCATGAATAAAAAATTGATATTTATATTGCTTTACAATTGATAAAGGCTGATTTTCATTTTTGTTTTAAATCTAGTCACTCTGCATACATGTATGTTCGATACATTAAAAGTTTAATTTCGGCAGCACTGCCTGTACGGCATCAATTTTGCTTTAATTTTTCACATCTGACTTAATTCTTGCATATCTGACATTAATTTTTGCATAATTGACATGACTTTCTTCAACATAGCATCTTCATCTTTTAAAGCCAGTTTATAAATACTATTTAGGTTATCTGAGTATTTCTTCCCAGTGAAGGTTTCCAATCTTTGGCAAATATCTGACATTGTCGTCCAAGTGTTAGTGAATTCTGTCTGAGAGGTGGAGGCTGAACTCACATGCGCAGTCAAACTGTTTCGAATTATCCTAATTCTCTCGATATCGTCACCCACTGTCACCTCTCCTGCTGCAGGCATGTTGTTTTCTCCCCATTTTCCTTTTGTTGGCTTGGGGATCTTTGAACATATGTTTCTTATCAATGTGTATGTTAAAGAAATGTCAAAGCTTTTATATCCTGAATTTTTAGCTTTTAGCAAGAGTTGATTTCTTGCTCTGGGCGCAACTTTTTGTAAACCGCTGATGCTTTACCTTGTTCTCAATATCAGATGCAGGAATTTCCATCTCTAGAATATCTCTGTATGCCTGATTTAACACATCGTTTGTTGCCATTCCAAGTTTTGCGAATCTCGATCGTCCCTCGATGTCATGTCCACCAGAGGCCACTGGAGGTTTAGGAACACTCATTTTTACCTGAAATAAAATTAACCTTTCTTGTACATATTGAATACGTAAATTTAGCAGATACATGCAGAAGTATAAATATCAAAATTGTACACAGATTTTATTAAAACAAATTAAGTTAATAATATTTTTTTTCAGTAAGTTAAATCTAAGATTGTCATGATTCTATTTGTGAGATTAAAGGGATTTTTACAAATATAACATTTTTTATCACATCCTGCAATTTTTAGGTGAAATGGATCTTATTAGTTCTAGGTCATGTAAATAAATAAAAGAAAACCAAACATAATATCCATCACTTAGCTTTTGTTTGGAGAAAATTGTAGGAACAAGATGATAGATGAACAAGATGATTCTACATACCTTTTATTTAACTTAAGGATAAACTTAGTTAATAAATAGAGGATATCTATATTGTGTGATTTGATATTGGCTTTATCCAACGAGTTGAAATGGTGTATATATTCGCGAGGCTTGCCGAGCGAATATACACCATTTCAACGAGTTGGATAAAGCCAATATCAAATCACACAATTATAGATGTTCTATTTATCTCATACGACTCTCTTTTGAATAAAACTTTGAGACTTCCCCTGCGAAACCACATGAATGATTGCTAATATTCAAATATTGATGACGTATAACTTGATGACGTAGCACCGTTGATGTTGACATGCGTCGAGAGAAAGTAAAGTTCAAAATTTAGAATATTTGCTATCTGTGTCATTGAAAACATCATGTGACAATTGTTGGAGCTGTACATCAAACGAACTTCTGACTGACAGTTGTTAGGATTATGGGGATCGTGAAAATCAACTCTTTTTACGATGGCAGTACAAATCGTGCTAGGCAAGGCTAGGGGCCTAGACTTTGTCTAGATTGTTTGCTGATCCATGGTAAGTTACACTTAGATTACTAGGTAGGCATACGTAGTACAATATAAGAAAGCATTGTTAAAGATGTCAAAGGAGTCTCATAACAACAAGTTAACTGGTAGGCTTTACTTTCTCCGAAAACGATTTAAGGGGGGGAGGGTGTTAACATCTGTCTTCAACTAGCCAACGGGTTCCTTGATAAAATTAGACACTTCTTTGACATAAACGAGTCTTTTTCTTGCTTTTAACGATATTATTGCCCTTTATCATTCATTTTATTAGGGCAATAATTTTCAGAAATAAAAGTTTCAATAAAATAAAATCTTGAAGCGAGGGATAGTGTCAAAACCAGAAGTGCTATTGATAAAGCATCTAACGTGGATAAAGCACAAGTTTATCAAACGGCTTGTATCACCAACACGTATGAGATAAACATTATTTACCTTTTCCCAAAAACTCACTGTCATCTGTACATTTATCATATGTTTCTTCTTAAGTTGACACTTGCACTGTTTTCTTCAGCTTTGATTTTGGACAGCTCACTTGCAAGGGTGAAAGATAGATCTCTCTCATCACAAATAATATTTTTACATTTGAATCCTCTGAGGAATATCTTTGTGCCAATAAATGTTTCTGTCAATTTTTCTATTGCTTTATCAATGGAGTCTCCAATTTCATTTGATACTTCTTTGTCTATTGTCAACGGTTTGAAGCACTTGCAACTGAATATCGTCATTACATATGCCAACAACAACAGTGTGTTCATTATGATCAAACACTGCCGCCGTTTGATAAAGACATGAACTTCCTTCATTATCTTCATCTTTTGCAACACTCCATCTTAGAAAACTTATGCAGTATGCTACCAGTCTGTAGAACACAAACATGGCAAAGGAATTGAATCGATAGCACAAAATGGATGAGCATTCCCACTTATCTTCAAAAAAGTCAGCTTTAAACTGCTTTTTGTTCATACATGGGACATACCATGACATGCCACCTTCTGATACAGCCTCAAATGAATTCAAAGGTACCAGCATTTGAAGTTTCTCCATGTACGGCATAATTTCACTTTTGTGTTTCGAGTAAGAGGGTTCATCTTTCCACAAAGCATCTATCACTTTATTTTTAAGTTCCCCCGTTTTGTTGAAGGATTTCCACTCTTTAACTAATTTCCTTTTACAATCTTTATTGATGTGGTTTTCATCGGCAATTATCTTGCTGAAAGCATTAGCAAGCCACTGAATATCAAGTATAACATGTTCCCTCAATTCTGTTTCTCCAAAATTCAAAAGAAGACCATTATCATGGAAACATTTTAAAAATTCAGACATTTCCTCGTCACTTTTGATTTGGTATTCATCGGGAAGAGATGCGTTGAGCTTCCAAATTTCACTCAGGGACAAAACCTTCCAGGCTCCTTCATATAATAAGTGTTCCATTAGAGCCCATGAGGATGGCAATTCAATTTTTGTAGCATTCTCATCTGTAAATAATTCCACTATAGAGTTTTTCATTGAGTCTAGCATTGCCTTAGTGTTATCATTAAGTTCCTCAGACCTACTGCATATTCCCGATCATTCAGAGACTCACTTAACCAATCTCTGTCCTCGTCTGGTACAGCTTTCCAAAACTCCCCAAAGAATGTTTCTATTTCCTGAAGAAGTAAATAAAGCATGTATATTAAAATATTAATTCATAATTGTAAACTGAACCCTAAATTATGATAATGTGTCGATGTTTGAAAATGTGTAGTTAAAGGTATTTCAGTATTAAGGTAGCCCGATCCTGAGGTTTATAAAATAAGAAGTCAAGTTACGCAGTTATGATAAGGTTGTCCAAAGGCTTAAAATGCTTTGAAAATATACATTTTATTCCGAGCTAGATTTTAATTTTAATATGTAATCTTTGTTTGAAATTGCATACAACTTGAGATGATAGTTTAATCCTGTTTTATTTTAGAGCATTTCCCTGACGTCACATGGCTGTGTTGATCACGTGACGGAGATTTGTGATATACCTAATTGTTGCAAAAAAATCGAATCGGCACAAGTGCAAAACAAAAATATTGTGCAAATTTGTTACATAG